>NW_015176242.1:4095-4273 GCF_001447785.1 Gekko japonicus | reverse complement strand
CAGCAGAGGGTGAAGCATCTCACTTTCTTTTTGAGTGGCAGCCTGCTCTTCAAGGCGGGAACTGGAACCGGAAGTGCCTGTTGCCTTCTTCATCTGCTTGTCCGGGACTCGCTTTTGCCCCAACCTCTTTGTTTTTTGTTTACTTTTCAAAAGTTTGTGCCGCGCAGCTTGGGAAACA
>NW_015176242.1:2492-3895 GCF_001447785.1 Gekko japonicus | reverse complement strand
TCGTCAACTCACAGTTTGTAGCTGGATGTCTTCTCTCTTGTACATTTCATCGCTTTACCACTCCGATGATCCGGTGGCATTGCTAGGTCCCAATTCGGGGCACATCGCGGTGGGGCCGTCGGGGCTTGGGGAAAGCCTCAATTTTCCAACCTTCTGGTCGGTAAAGAGGCTACTCCCCGGTGTGCCCCCTGGTTCGGAGCCTTTACCTAAGGCTCCTTAGGGTCTCCGCTTGTGCGGACACCCCCCCAGACCGCGTGTGGGCTGGTCACCTCCGGGAGCTCCCGAGCGAGCGACCGCCATTCGCACCGCCGTGGTTTCATCACCTTCACTGCATAGCTAGGGAAGGTGTTGCTGGGGGGGGAGTCTAAATGAAGGCAAGATGTCCTTGCTTGCTCATTCATCACACAAATCAACATTAACTGTGGTTAACAAGCCAATTCGAACCATCACTTCAGAACTTAGTTTGATAGGGTTGCCAATTCCCAGTTGGGGGAAGGGGATTCCTTGGTTTGGAGGCCCTCCCCCCACTTCAGGGTTACCAGAAAGTGGGGGGATGTCCGCTGGGTGCTGGGTGCTCCATTATACCCTATGGAGACCGGTCCCCATAGGATATAATGGAGAATCAGTCTGTGAGCATCTGGGGCTTGGGGGGGGGTGTTTTTTTGAGGCAGAGGTAGCATCTGGGCCCTCTCCTCCCCCCCCCCCCTAAAGTTTCAAAAAGATTGGAACAGGGGGTCCAATTCTATGAGCGCCAAAAGAAAGTGCCCCCTCCTTTGGAGTTCAATTGTGCTTCTTCCGTCCCCTCTCCCGGAGGCTCCTGGGAAGTTCCCCGCCAGCTTGTCAGCCTCACCTGGCAACCTTATGGTTTGATGGAAGCTAACTAACCACAAGTTAATGATGGAGCAGAGCTCCATCAGTGGCTATTAGCCACAATATATAGATAGGAACCCTCAGTCTGGGGCAAGTGATGCTCAGTATCCTTGGTGCTTGGGGGAGCAACAGTGGGAAGGCTTCTAGTGCCCTGGCCCCACTGGTGGACCTCCTGATTGCACCTGGTATTTTTGGTCACTGTGTGACAGAGTGTTGGACTGGATGGGCCATTGGCCTGATCCAACATTGACTTCTCTTATGCTCTTATGTTCTTATGTTCTTAAGTTAACAGGGTAGAGTGTTCAGACAGTGACACTAACCATAGACAGTTGTCAGGTAGCCCTGTCATGGATCTGGAATGTGGAGGGGTGCCCTCCTCCTCGTTCTCAGCTCTTCCCTGTCCAGCTACTGTGTGCTATCTCTGGCTTGACCTTGTAGTCTCCAGCTGCATTTACTTCAGCTGGGAACGTAATGGCTTTTTGCTGTGCCCACTGGCTTGCTTGCTTTTGCCCCTGTGCGCGGACTATAATCAT
>NW_015176242.1:0-2386 GCF_001447785.1 Gekko japonicus | reverse complement strand
AGACAGTCCACACCCCCCAAAATCAATTCGCTCTCTGATCTGTCATTCAGAGGGTCTCCCTATCCACTGGCTGCTTTGCCTGAGTCCTGCCTCCAACATTCTAAACCGTTTGCTGTTCCTCTCCCCCCCACACCCAGTCAGAACACAGAGGTTATTTTCATATGCAGCCTCATTGGCCTCTGCCTCAGAACACAGAGGTCGTTTGCATATGCGACTTGATTGGCTTTTGCCTCTAACATTCTAAACAGTTTTGCTGTTCTGAGGTAAAATGTGTCCAATCTCCAGGTGAGGGCTGGAGATCACTCAGAATTACAACTGCTTTCCAGATGGCAGAGATCAGTTCTCCTGGAGAAAACGGTGGGCTCTGTATCCTTATATGCTGCTGAGGTGGCCCCCATATGACCGCCAATGTGACGTAGCAGTCAGGGCTTCAGAGCACGGGAGAGGGCTGCAGGTATGGGGGGGTGGAAAGCTGAAGAGTGAGGGGAAAATAAAGGTAGGTTGATGATTGGCTGGGAAGGAGATAGGGTTGCCAACTCCAGGTGGGAAATTCCTGGAGATCTGAGGGATGGAGCCTGGAGAGGGTGAGGTTTCCGGAGGCATGGGACCTCGGACAGGTACAAAGCCATAGACTCCACCCTCCAAACCAACTATTCCCTTTTGGGGAACCATCATTGCCAATCTCCAGGTGAGGTCTGGAGATCACTCAAAATTACAGCTGTTCTTTAGGTAGCAGAGATCAGTTCCTCTGGAGAAAAGGGTGGACTCAGTGTCATTATACCCTGCTGAGGTCGCCACAGCAAATTGACACTGAGTGTCTAAGGCCGGGGCACCCGCCCAGAGCCTCTTTGTAGAGGCCGTTGTATTTATTTCCACAACGGGCCTTTTTCCTAGTCACTAATAAAGCAGTTATCTTCTTCTGAAGCCCTGTGTGGTGTGACCTGCCTAATCTAATTATGGTTTCACCATATGCCTCAATCAAGACAGAATCTGTTGGAATGTAGCAATGTCTGGTATACAAAGAAGAATAAAGTTCCTGCAGGGGGCAGCAAGCTCTAGTTAGACAGGACTGTAGGAGGAGTACCTTCTTTCTAAAAAGTACCTTCTTGGGTTTCCACAATGCCATTCTTAGGCATTTCTTCTCGAACCATCTAGAACCCCATCTCAGCTAGTAAGGTATCTAGATCTGTTTTTTTCTATCCTGTTTGTTACTTCCATAAATTAAGCCTTTGTTAACTTTCAGTCAGTTCAGTGCCCTGACTGCTGCATAGCATCTTGGCCAACAATCTCTGCACAGCAGCATTCAGTTGTGCTACATCTCATCAGCAATATGAAGTTCTACTGTGCAGCAAAAGCACTACCAGTTCTAGTGAGTGTATAAAACAGTCCTTAGAGCAGAAACAAGTGCTCAGAAAGGACACGAAGCACAGCTGTTCCTGGCTTGAAACTCTTCAGATGGCTGATCGGATGGTTAAAGGTTCACTAATATAAAACCTTGCACATACAAAAATCAGTGTATTAGGCTAGAATCCTCCTCCCTGACATACCATGAGCCATTTCCCTTTTCTCTGGCTGGATTTCTGTATTCTTTTCTCTTCCCATCAGAACAGACATTACCAGGGGTCATTTCGAAGAAAAAGAGGTGCAGGAGCTTATTAGCATAACTCATTAGCATAACTTATTTACATAAGCCACACACCCTGACATCACCGGAAGTGTGTCAGAAGGCAACACCCACCACTCAGGCTCCACTGGACTGTTGTGGATTGCTAGCTATTGGGGGGGGGGGACATGCAGATCTGCCCTCACAGAGGAGGGAGAGCTTGTACCTGAATAAAACTTGGTCTTAAAGGTGCCACTGGACTGTTTTGGATTGCTAGCTAGGGGGGACGCACAGATCTACCCTCACAGAGGAGGGAGAGCTTGTACCTGAAGGCGGGCTGGGGTGGGGCTCTATAACTTACCTGGCTGCTTCTTGTGACCCAACTGAAGGCTGCTGGGAGCAGGGGGCGGGGCTTGTTGCATGTGCTCACCCCCTGGGCTCCTTACTGCCAGAGCTCCGCTTCGCTCCTGCAGGAAATGACCCCTGGACATTACACACAGACTGTATTTCACCCAGACACCACAGCAATGGTAATTTCACAACAAAGTGAAGCACACTCAACCATTTTGATTACCACCCCATGTTTTCTTCCTACGTTCAATCACCTTGCCAGTTGTTTCACCCTCTTGCTAATACCTTCTTTCACTTGGGTTTGGCACTAAGATTAACAACTGTAGGAGGCTAGTGGAAGCCCAGTCCTACAAGTATTTGGATGGAGGCAAGCTGAGAGTAGAAACCACACGCACACACCAGAATAAAGTTGGAGATGATCAGGGAAACAAT
>NW_015176241.1:2385-4273 GCF_001447785.1 Gekko japonicus | reverse complement strand
GACAAGTGTGGGGCAAAACCCACCTCCTCTGTACCTCCATGTCTTCTGGCTTCCAACTAAGAGAAGAAACTCCCAACACAAAGATTTGGATTTGACCTAAGGCTCACCAGTTGACCCCATCCAACATAAAAGGAATTGGACAATCCACAGTTCATGGCAACAGCTGGACAAAGTTACAGTACTGGAATGTTGGAACATTTATTTTAGTGTGATTTCATTTTTTCCTGGTTTGACTAGGTCCCAGGTGTCTCAATAAAAGACTCTGTCAAGCATAGTAGCTATGTGCCAATAAGAACACTGCCTACTCCCACCATACCAGCATCACTACCTGATTTAACGGTGACATTCTAGCATTTGTTTTCTCTTCCTTTAGTTAATTCATCTTGGAAACTTGGAAATAATTTATTTTCCTCTACTGTTGGAGTTTTCCTCTTCCACCTGAAAAACTATGTGTTTAAAACAACTGTACCTTGCCCACATGAGCTCAAAAAGCCATATTTATTTGCATAATTTGTGCTCTTGTGTTGAGAATATATTTGGTCCATAGGCTGAATCGTTCATACACAGAATATTCATCTAAAGGCTATTAGGCATTGCAAGGGGCACTGTCAGTTACTAAAGATCATAATCTGACTATGGAGCAGAGACTCCTCTATTTCACACACACACACACACACACACACACACATACACTCTCTCTCTCTTTGTTCCGCTCTTTCTCATTATGCTTAGTGAGGCCATATTTTGCATAACTGTTAGCAGTGCAAAAGGGCAACTGTGACAGACTGCACTTATAAGTGCTGTATAAACAGGTAATGGACTGTGAAGGGTTAATTCCACACAAAGCCAGAGAGCCTTGAGTGACAGGCTGCTCCAAGGAATTAAATTGGTTAGCATCAGTTGAGCAGAGAAAGACTTGAGAGCTAAATACTGAGAGGGCAGTCTGAATTCAGCCCTGACTGAGAAGAGTCTAGTACTGATGAGTCTGAGTCTAGCCCTGACAGAGAAGGGTTTAGTGCTGACAGAGTTTGTGTTTAGCCTTGTCTGAGAGAAGTACTGGGAAGGTTGGCAGGAGGAGTGGGTAGTTAGGTGAAGACTCCCATTAGGGCCAAAAAAAGGATAAATCTTAAACAGGGAGATAGTTCTAAGGAGTGATCCCTGTTCTGGTGTGGTTAGAGACTGCCTTTTTAATGCCTGAAAAGTCAGTTGATACTCAAGGAAGTGTACTGGAGTGTTTGGGAAAGCACTGAAACAAAAGAAACAATTTTAAAGATTCTAAGTCACTGTGAAAAGTTTAGGAAACTCTCAATGGCTTGAAACATATGAACTGTAGTCTGTGCCTGTCCTGATTTACCTCAGAGTTTTTTTATTGATTTACTTCAAACCTTTTACCCCTGATATCACCTGACCTTTCCCCTGTACATTGAATATAATACTTTTTTTGAACTTTAAAAAGCCTCTTGCGTGCCATTTAAGTAGTTTAAGTTAAAGGGGGAAACTCATCCCTTTCCTCAGGTTCCAGGGCTGAGCTTGCAGCAAAATATCATTCTGTGACAGGGTGGGACAGTCACTGATCTTCAGAAAGGAGGGAAATAGATAAAAGGGGCTGCTCAGTAAGAAAGGGAGAGAAAAACAGAGGGAAAAGCTTGCCTCTGAGGGAGGGAAGTGGGTAAGGGTATCATAACAACATAGCAAAGTTTTATTTACGTCCTAGGAGTAAGGCCCATTGTGGGAAGAAATACAATGAGCTCTAGAAGGAAGCTCCAGGTGAGTATACCGACTGTGGCTGGTGAGGCAGCAGAGAGAAGGGGAACATAGAGGGAGGCAAGCCATGTTTATTTCCTTCTGCTTAGCTATAAGGCAGGGCTGTCTCAAGTCATTTTGCTGC
>NW_015176241.1:0-1804 GCF_001447785.1 Gekko japonicus | reverse complement strand
ATGATGTGCTGTGGCTGGGGAACACGGTGATTTCTGGGAGATCTCCAGGCCCCACAGGGAGATTGGCAACTTCAGTGACCGTCTAAGGGAAGATTGGGATATGTATTTTACCTCAGGACACATTCAATGACTCGCAACAACAAACTGTTTAGAATGTTAGAGGCAAAGGCCAATCAGGCCATATATGCAAATGATCTCTGTGTTCTGACTGCCTATTGGGGGGAGAGGAACAAGAAACTGTTTAGAATATTGGAGGCGAGACTCAGGCAACACAGCCAGTGGACAGGGACAGCTTCTGAGTGACAGATCAGGGAGCGAACTGATTTCAGAGCGTGTGGAATGTTCAGGAGAGTCCATGACCAAAATTATATATAAGGAGAGATTTGCAACATTTATAGCCTGCCTTTCTGTCCAATCAATACCATCACATGGCTAACAGAATAGCATAATAAAAATAGATGGGGGCAGATTATGCATGGGGTAGGGAGAGCTGACAAAGTGAATTTTTTCTCCCTCTCCCAAAATACTAGAACTTGAGGGCATCAAATGAAGCCGATGGGCAGTAAATTCAGGACAAACAAAAGGAAATACTCCTTTTTTTGAAAGAGTGACTAAAATGTCAGATTCAATGCCAGAGGATACAGTGATGGCCACAAGAATAAATAGGTTTAAAAGGGGATTCAATAGATTCATGGAGGATAGGTCTATTGGTGGCTACTAGCCATGGTGACTGAGGGGATCCTCCATATTCAGAGGCACTATGAATCCCAGATCCAGGAGGCAACATCAGGGAAGGGCTTGCCCCCTATGTGCTGTTGTTGGCCATCCAGAGGAACCGGTTGGCCACTGTGTGAAACAGGATGCTGGACTAGAAGGACCACTGGTCTGATCCAGCAGGCTGTTCTTATGTTCTTATGAAAGGTCTGACATACTGGCGATGCTCTGGTGTGCCCATGTTACTTCTACATTAAACTGAACATGACATAGGACACTCTAGCATTCTGAAAAAACTAAATGATAAAAATATAGAGTTTTGTGGAAGGCTAGAACATCCCCAGTGACAGACTGATGTCACTTCCAGATGCACAGGGAGTGACACCAGCATGTCACCAGTGACAAAATTATGTTGCCATAAGATTGCCAGGTCTGCCCATCTTCCATTGAGAGATGAGGGGTACAGTTGCCAAATTCAGGTTGGGAAACTCCTGGAGATTTGGGGATGGAGCCTGGGGAGGACAGGGACCTCAGTGGGGTACAATGCCATAGAGCTCACCCTCCAAAAACATCCATTTTCTACAGGGAAACTGATCTCTGTAGTCTCAAGATGAGCTGTAATTCCAGGAGATCCCCAGGTCCCACCCTGAGGCTGGCAGTCCTGTTGCCAGCAACCCACCCACCCCCAAGTAAATGTTCTTACTACAATAAAAGAAAATACAGAAAGTTAAAACATTGCATAAAATTAAGACATTAAAACAGATAATTAAAACATAAGGCAGGAAGGAGGGATCATTGAGGGAATGCCAGACAAATCCAAAAAGTCTTCATCTCCTGGCGGAAGACCTTGATAGAAAGGGACAGTCAAATGTCCCCGGGGAGACAATGATGTAATGTCATGTATTATATTATCTAGATGCTATGAAGAAGGAGGGGAGCCAGTGTGGTTAGGGTGTCAGACTAGTATCTGAGAGACATAAATTCAAATTCCCAATCTGCCATGAAGCTTGCTATGCAACTTTGGCCCAATTATTATTATTATCTTTTATCCTAACCTACATAGGGTTGTTGTGAGAATAAAATGGGAAAG
>NW_015176240.1:0-4285 GCF_001447785.1 Gekko japonicus | reverse complement strand
CCCACGAAGGTGGGGTAGGGCTGTGACTCCTACAATGTCTCAGCCCTACCCCACCTTCCTGAGTAGATCTAAATTACCCGCCTACCATTTCTCTTCTCACATTGATACAGAGAGGACTCCATCTTTCTGTGTTATACCTCTGAGGATGCCAGTCTGCTGCTGGCGAAACGTCAGGTCCTACAATGCCGAGACCACGGCCATGCAGGTTGGAAAATCTGCAACAACTAATGAACTCTGGCCATGAACGCCGCCCTGAGCCCGCATTGCGGGGAGGGCGGGGTATAAATTGAATAAAATAAAATAAATTCGACAACACATTTTATTTATTTCTTTTACTCCCCTTATACGCCCCATGTCTCCCTAAAGTGGCTCACCTTGTTGTTCTCCTCCTCTCCATCTTATCCTCACAACAACAACCTTGTGAGGTAGGCTAGACTGAGAGTGTGTGTGACTGGCCAGATCCTAGTTTGAAACTCTAATTGCTACACCACGTCTCAGTAACACCTACGGCAGCTATGCAGGGTCGGTAAGCCCCACGTTCTACATGGGGGTGGCCGGGGAGGTGACTGTGGGCCGGTCATGCCTCTCTCAGCCTAGCCTACCTCAGAGGGGGGTTGTGGGGAGAAAATGAGGGAGGGGAAGGGACCCTGCATGCCGCCTGGGGGCACTAGGGGCTGTCTACTTGAACGGGATACCTCTCTTTGTCTTGACCTGGGAGCTGCCCTCTGCCCCTCCTCTCCCTTTGTCGTCTCACTTACTTCTCATGGCCTTCCATGGAGAAATATGTCCCTGCAGGTCTCTCCTGTAGATCCAATGCCTCCACGCTTCCCGCACACGTGATGCCAGACAAGCTGGTCATTTGTGATAGTTTTGGGAAAGAACTCTTTCGATTAGGCTTCCTTCTCTTCCTTCGAGTTGGGTGTTACAAGTTAAAAACACTTCAGTATTTACAGGGTTAATGATGTTTGTTAAGTCACATGTTTGTTTGTAACCAATCTGTTTAGACAATAGGATGCCCGGGAACTTTGCTGCTAGTTTGCTACTCTGATTGGAAATCAAGGTGTCAGGTATTAGCATTTTATGGCTTCTCTTCCCGTCTTTGTGTTCTTTGATCTGACTAGAGAAGGAGACGCCATTCCGGCTCTTAGCTGTAAGGATGTAGGCATATAAGCTCTTTGTTATTTTATATCCTGTGTACCTTTTCCCCCTGGAGCTGCGGTGGCTCATGTGGTGAAGACGCTGAACTGCAGGCTGTGGAAGGTCAGTAGTTCAGCAGTTCGAGACCCGAGTGCGCCGCATGACGGAGTGAGCTCCCATCTCTAGTTCCAGCTCCTGCCAACCTAGCAGTTCGAAAGCGAGAAATTGCAAGTAGATAAATAGGTACCACTTTGGTGGGAAGGTAACGGCGTTCCGTGCACCTTGGTGTTTAGTCATGCCGGCCACATGACCACGGAAACGTCTTCGGACAGCGCTGGCTCTTCAGCTTTGAAACGGAGATGAGCACCGCAACCCTAGAGTCGGACTCGACTGGCTTTCGAGCAAGGGAACCTTTACCTTTACCTTTTCCCCATGTTAGCTTTATAGTAAACTTTTATATTTTAAATACACACCATGGACTCAGTCTCTTAATACTCTGCTGATTTACTCAAAAAAAAAGAAAAAAGAATCCCATCACTTTGACTACAACCTGAACGTGAGCTGGATATACTTGAATAAATGTAAGTTTCCCTTTTTTACAATATTCTTCTTGGGAGATTGATTTACTGCACTCAGTATCACGCTTCTATGACTGGGCAAAACTCTGCTATATTAACCAAATACCCCAACAATTAGGTGTGAGTCAGGATCCGAGGCATACAGGGAGGGGCATGGCCCCCTCAAGGACGCTGCAGGCCCCCCCAAATGTCTATACTGCATTTTCCAAAAGGAAGCTCTCACGCAAATACCTCTCTTTGGCATTCCATGAATGGATCTCCCGCATCCTTTTAACCTTAAAAAGCAGCTGTGCAGGGCAGGGGAGAGAGAGGGATAAACTGGAGCAATCCGTAGCACTGACAATATTTTCACTGCACATGGTGGTCAGAGCCGGCGCACAAAGATTAAGGCGCCCTGCAGTGCGCAGCTCCCATTTCACGCAGCCATAAAGGTACACTTTTGACTGTCGCTCGCCTGCTCCGGGAGAACGATAACGGTATCCGTTGCCAACGATAGCACTTGCAGGATAAACAAATATGGTGTACCGGCGCATGAAGGAGCGCATTCCACAGTGTTGTCATGGAAGGAGCCCCCCCCCCCCAAAGTGGTGAGAAAGGGATCCGGCGAGTGTGTCAATATTTTCATCTCTGCAGTATTGGAGGGGATGTGATTTTTTCCCCACCTGTTTATTTTCCATATTTTCCACAAACAAAAATTACAAACATCCCTTTTCATCGATTACATAGATTGTTAGAGTTGTTCAATCAAATTACTTCTTAATTTGATTATTAGTCTGTTTCACAATTGATCCAATTGTATACCCTTAGCCATCTATTATTTCGTAATTTAAAGTCTTTACCTTGGAGTATCAAACTCAAGTTATCCATTTGTGCTCGTTCTAAAAGTTTTAATATTAAGTCTTCCTTTGTGGGTAATTTGTCTGTCTTCCCATTTTTAGCCACTAATATCCGCGCTGCTGTTGTAATATATACTACTAGACAGGCCCGTAGCTCGCATGGGGCCCACGGGGCCCGGCCCCCTCCGCGAGGTGTGTGGGCCCCCTCCCCCAACCCTCTGCTCCCCCTCCCCCCGGCGGGGAACGGCAACGGGGCCCCCACAGTCGGGGGGAGCATGCGGCGCGTCCTTCCCCGCCAGCCTCTTTGTGCCGCCGCGGCAGCAGGTTCCCGGCCCTCTTCGGCGTCTGGGGCGTGAGGAGGAGGTGCCAGAAGACGCGTCTCTCTCTCTGCTGCTAAGCCGCACCAGATGGGCCCCGCCCCGCCCCGGAGGGAGGCCAAGCGCGGCGGGCAAGATCCAGCGTCAGCCCGGGCGGAGGCGAGGGGAGGGCACCTGGGCCGGCTCACACACGCTCCGCGCCCAGGAGGGAGCCCTTCTCGCGAGGAAAGCGGCAGTCCCTCTTCCCTGGTGGCAGCGGCAAGCCCCGCGGCCTAGCCTGGCCGGCGGCGGCGGCCTCGTTTGGAGCGGCAAAGACGCTCTCGCCAGCCCCTCGCAGCCGCGCCGAGCTGCTGCCGTGCGTGGGAGGGCTCCGGGGGCGGCAGGCAGCTCCTGCGAGTCCTGCCACAGACCAGAAAAACTGCAGCGGCGGCAGCCGCCGAGGGGAAAAACACCGCCTCCCCCACACCGCCTCTTCTCGTTCGGCCGGCCGGCGGGCCCACAAACAGGCATGGAAGAGCCGAAACCACGCTTCGCCCCATCTCCACCCACCCGCCCCCGCCATCTCTCCAGGTGCTATGGCGCTTTTGAAGGAGAGAGAGGGGTGCGCTTGCCGCCCTGGGGTGGGAATGGCACCGGGGCTTTCTTTTTCTCCGGGTGGCACTTCTTGCGTTACGGGGGGGGGGTGTTGTGACCATATGATGGCAATCCCATGCATGGCTTTCCAGGGAGTAAACTCCCTTGACTGCATGGGGGATTGCTGCTGAGTAAAACGTGCATTGCATAGGAGTAGCCACACGAGCGTACACGTGTTGTTCCTTTTCTGACATGTATGTGGGAGTGAGGCATGCAGTGGGGTCACTTCCGGGTGATGTGTGTACAGCGCGCGCGCAAAGCGCGCGCACGCACACACTCCGGCCTCCTCACTTTCCCCAGGGCCCCCCCACCAGGAAGTCTTTAGCTACGGCCCTGACCACAGAGGAGGCAATTAAGTGCCCTGGTGGTAAAGTCAGCAGACATTTGCAGGCCGGGACAGACCTGGTTTCCTCCGGAATGAATCGCCTGCACGCCTGGAGCAGGGGCCGAGGCCACAGAATGTGGCATTCAAGAGCTCGGCGAGCAGATGTTTCTCTGTAGGTGAGGAGGTGGCTTAGCCGGCCGGCCCAGGGAAGAAATGCCTCCATTGTTTCCGGCCTTCCACACGCAGAGGCCTCCAGATGTGTCTGGTTCCGTTTCGACCGGATGGATACGAGGGTGAGGCCTGTCGGCCACAAGCCTTTGGCACGCTGGGGTGTGAATGAGAATGTGCAGAAATCTCCCCGTTGAGGACTCTGACACGTGCTTGAAATTGAAGAGGCACACGCCATGCAACTAGCTGGTGCAGAGGGCCGGGCTGCTTTCTTTCTTTCTTTCTTTCTTT
>NW_015176239.1:926-4424 GCF_001447785.1 Gekko japonicus | reverse complement strand
AAGTGGAAACTGTCAAGAGTCCAGGGGAGTGAAGACATGGAGGGTACAATCAGGTGATGGCGTTAGGTCACTTCCGGGGGAAACCTGGCCATGATGTCACGACACTCTAGGATTCATTGGAGGCTCTATGGTAAAACTGTAGTTTCTGGTGATTCCTAGAGTGGCATGATGTCACTTCCACATTTTCCCTGGAAGTGAAGTAATGCAGTCACCCAATGACAATTTTATTTTCTTTATCGCAGCAGGAACTGATTGCAGGAGGTCTCCTACACCCAGGCAGCAAATGGAAAGACTAACCAAGTCCAGCGTCTCCAGGCTACCAAGTGCTGGAATCTTGCAAAGCAGTCTTCTGGAAAAAAGGAACAAACTGGATGTCATAGAAACGAGACTTCAGTCTTCAGTTTGAGAAACTGAGGTATTATTCAAGGTGATAAGAGCTGAGGAAACCTTCTCCAGCTCGTCAGCAAAGAAGGACTTTCTCTTTGGTTCACTGACTCTGCCCCGCTTGGGTGAAACCAACTAGGTCCTGGGGGTTATGCTGGCACAACCATTGTACCCAAGCGGAGCACCGCGATTTGTGAATTCACACTGCGATGATGATGAATTGTCCCAGTCCGATGTTTGGGTGGTAGATGGTGTTCTGTCATTTGAGATCTAGCCAAGTTCTTGGGAATTATAGATATATCTTTGCAGGATTCTTGCTATGCCAAGCAACGCTGAGCCAGTTTGGTGTGGTGGTTAAGTGCGTAGACTCTAATCCGGGAGAACCGGGTTTGATCCCCCACTCCTCCACTTGCAGCTGCTGGATGACCTTAGGGCAAGCCATAGTTCTGTCAGAGCTGTTCTCTCAAGGACAGTTCCGGAAAGAGCTCTCTCAGCCCCGCCTACCTCACAGGGTGTCTGTTGTGGGGAGGGGAAGGGAAAGGAGTTTGTAAGTCGTTTTGAAACTCCGAGTGAAGGGCGGGGTATAAATCCTCTCTCAGCCCCACCTCCCTCACAGGGTGTCTGTTGTGGGGAGGGGAAGGGAAAGGAGTTTGTAAGCCACTCTGTGACTCTGAGTGAAGGGCGGGGTATAAATCCTCTCTCAGCCCCACCTCCCTCACAGGGTGTCTGTTGTGGGGAGGGGAAGGGAAAGGAGTTTGTAAGCCGCTCTGAGACTCCCAGTAAAGGGCAGGGTATAAATCCAATCTCCTCCTCCTCCTCTTCTTCTTCCTCTTCTTCCTCTTCTTCCTCTTCTTCCTCTTCTTCCTCTTCTTCCTCTTCTTCCTCTTCCTCTTCCTCTTCTTCTTCTTCTTCTTCTTCTTCTTCTTCTTCTTCTTCTTCTTCTTCTTCCTGGAAGTTGGCAACCTTCAGACAAACACGATTCTTTTCCTGACATTATGGCCATGAATCAAGTAAATGTTGGAAACACGAATCCCCTCAGCAAAATCTGTGGATGAGAAGCTACAGTGGGAGAAGCATACAACTAAACCACCAGCAGCCCCTCTTCCAAACCACCATTTCTAGGGAAAAAAGGAATCCCGTCTCCTGCATTAGCTGGAAAACAAAGCCTTGCTGAATCCAGTGAGCTACTTCCAGATACAAATGCATAGGACTGAGCCCCACAGCTTTCACGCATGCAGTGATCTAGGGGTCCCCAATCTGGTGCCTTTGGGTGCCATAGAGCCCACCACCACCTTCTCTGGTGCCTGCCAAGTGTTTTCAGAACGTGAATGGGCCTGGTGGGGCTTTTGCTCCTTGGCTTCTGAATGACTTTTGGAGATTTGATTGGCTGTACAGATTTTTTTAAATGTTGCTTTGGCAGCCGCTGCCACCACAGCACAAGTATCTTCACGGTGTGAGTGAAGGTAAGCGGCCGCAGCCATTTTTTGTGGCTGCCCCCCATCTCATCTGGCAGCCATTTTGTGACTGTGCCCACCGCACCATTTCAGAATTTCAAAGGTGCCGGCAGACTCAGAAACCGTGGGGTCCCTTGATGTAAACATATGACAATGCCGCTTAATAGCAGAAATACTGCTGATAATTGTCTTAATAGCAATGTTTTGCGCTTCCCCTCAGCCTTTTCCTCCCCGTAGCCCTGAGAGGGAGACGAACGACCCTCCTGTTTTTTACAGGCAGTGTCAACAAAATTAAAAGCCTCCCCAAACCGGCAAGCGAAACGATAAGAAAAGGACATTTGAACGCCGTACAATTTTAAAAGGGACCAATGCCTTCCCCTCAGTTTTCCTTTCTCGCCGGAATCCGCTAACCACATTTTGTCTAAATACCTGACACAACAAAAACAATTATTTACGCCCTACTACAATGGCTTCTGGGATGCGAAAACGCTATTAAACCGGTGTTGGGGAGTCGCACAACTAGAAATATCACACTGGTTGCTTAATGAGCAAAAAAAGAGGGAAGTGTGAAGGCGAAAAGACAGATTCTGGGTTAGAGTGACGAGGCGAGATGGCATTTTTATCACACCTGTGTGTGGGGGGAAGAATTCTGGAAACGTCACTATAAAATCCGCAAAGAAGAGAGCTGGGAATCTTGGGGGTGGCTTCTAAGCCCAACGCCACAAATTCATTCAGTTCCCCATGTCCATTCGGTAGGAACCGTCCATTCAATGCAGAAATGTTTAATTGGCTCGTGAGTGACACAAAACTCGAGTTCTGGGAACATCTGTTTTGCTTTACTCCCTCCCCAAATATCAAATGTTCTGTGCTATCTTGACGTCTCACAGTTCTTTCCAAGTCAAACTTCTTGGGACAGCGTCAACTAAAACTCATTAAATTAAGCTTAATGAAGTTAGTGCTGGGCCGTCAAGAAGTCTCCAGAATGAAGACGTCCACAGACTTTTGCTCCCCCCTCTTCACAGACAAGCACTTCGTGCCCATGATATAAAGCCAGGACTGAATGAAACATGACCCCAGGTCTTCTGCCATTCCCCTCTCCCACTGTGACACGTCTAGTGTCCACACTTTTCAAGCTACCGTCCACGCCTTCCTCTCAGTTTGGTGTAGTGGTTAAGAGCACAGATTTTAATCTGGGAGAACCGAGTTTGATTCCCCCACTCCTCCACATGCAGCTGCTGGTGTGACCTTGGGTCAGTCATAAGTTCTTTCAGAGCTGTTTTCTCAAGGGCAGTTCTTGGGAGAGCTCTCTCAGCCCCACCTACCTCACAGGCAATGTTCCCTCTAAGCTGTAGAGTCCTGTGAGCAAAAATTCTACTTTGTGAGCTACCGGCATTAAAGTTGTGAGCAGGTGATTTGGCTACTGCATAAATTAGTGTGCTCTGGAGCCATCCTTCCTGAGCTGAGACAAAAATGTGTGAGCCGGAGGCTAAAAAACTGTGAGCTAGCTCACACTAACTCAGCTTAGAGGGAACACTGCTCACAGGGTGTCTGTTGTGGGGAGGGAAAGGGAAAGGAGATTGTAAGCCGCTCTGAGACTCCTTCGGGTAGTGAAGGGCAGAGTATAAATCCAATCTCCTCCTCCTCCTCCTCCTCCTCCTCC
>NW_015176239.1:0-245 GCF_001447785.1 Gekko japonicus | reverse complement strand
CTCTTCTGATGTTCTTATGAAGGCCTCGGCCCCTCTGCCCTGTTGTTGGCCCTCCAGAGGAACCAGTTGGCCACTGTGTGAGACAGGAGGCTGGACTAGCTGGACCAGTGGTCTGAGCCAGCAGGGCTCTTCTGATGTTCTTAAAGTCCCCTTAGATAGGATGTCCTCCCCCCCAGATAATATTCTGAGTAGGATGAATGCACATAGCTGGAGGCGGGAAAGCAGGATCGCAGTGGCAGTACTTC
>NW_015176238.1:1075-4411 GCF_001447785.1 Gekko japonicus | reverse complement strand
GTTCTACCGCTGGTACGTTACCCCAAAAGCCATTGAGAAGATGAATAAAAACTAGAAAGGATTGTGTTGGAAGTGTAAAGAGCGAGTTCCTTTTACCATGTGTGGTGGTCTTGCGAAAAAACTAGCAAATATTGGACGGAAATACAAATTGAAAGTAAAAAAAAATTGAATATTAAATTTGCTATGCCACCAGCGACAATGCTACTAGGGATTCTACCAGAGAATGCAGAAAGAACAATGCACAAATTGTTCAGATGAAGAAGAAGAAGAAGAAAAAGAGATTGGATTTATAACCCGCC
Source organism: Gekko japonicus (assembly GCF_001447785.1). Lineage (NCBI taxonomy): Eukaryota > Metazoa > Chordata > Lepidosauria > Squamata > Gekkonidae > Gekko > Gekko japonicus. The sequence continues at coordinate 4,112 of NW_015176238.1, read as the reverse complement.
CTTCACTTGGAGTCTCAGAGCGACTTACAAACTCCTTTCCCTTCCCCTCCCCACAACAGACACCCTGTGAGGTGGGTGGGGCTGAGAGAACTCTGACGCAAACTGCTCTTTTTCAAGGACAGCTGTGCCAGAGCTTGCGACTGACCCAAGGTCATCCAGCCAGGTGCAAGTGGAGGAGTGGGGAATCAAACCCAGTTCTCCCAGATTAGAGTCCCCACACTTAACCACTGCACCAAACCGGCTCTGTTAACTGCCGCAAGAGTAGTATTTGCAGCTAAACGGGAAATCGAGGGTTGCTCAACTCTTGAGAATTGGATTGACAAGATGCAAGACTATGCAGTTACAGCAAAACTGTCAAACTGCATCAATCAGTCAATCAATCAATCAAGGTGGTGGTGGGCGCAACAATGAAACGGCCACTGTAAGAGGCAGGACCACCTGCACACACAGGAAGCCCCAAGTGCAGGGGGCATGAGGAGTGATTTTTTTTAAAAAAACCCACTGGGAAAGAGGAGTGTGAGAGAGAACAGAGCCAACACCAGTGGCCGTTTCCACCAAAACAGTGTTGTTCTAATCTGCACAGCCAATCAAAAGCCCTGCTGGGCAAAGCCCCACTCGGCCCCACCCACATTGTAGAAACATTTGACAGGCCCTTGGAAAAGTGACAGCGGGTATCAAGGGGCCCACAGGCGCCGTGTTGGGGACCTCTGCTCTAGACGTTGCCTGACCTTGAGCCTGTGAACAAGGCTCCCTCTAAGCTGCGGAGTCTTGAGAGCAAAAATCCTACTTTGCGAGCTACTGGCATTAGACATTGTGAGCGAGCGATTTGGCTGCTGCGTAAATTAGCTTGCTCCGGAGCCCTCCTTCCTGAGCTGAGACACAAACGTGTGAGCAGGAGGCTAAGAAACGGTGAGCTAGCTCGCACTCACTCAGCTTAGAGGGAACACTGCCTGGGACCACGTGAAGCTAAGTCAGACAGTTCACCCCAGTTGGCCGTTGGCTTGCGCTAGCAGCCGTTCTCCTGGGACTCGAGCAAAGCGGGGTCTTTCTTCGATGCCTGCTAGTTGATACCCTGCAAGTGGAGAACCTTCTGCATGCAGAGCAGGTGCTTTGCCGCTGAGCCTCAGCCCCGCCTCTCATTACAGGCAGAAAGTCAGGGATGGGGGGGGAGAATGTAGGATTGTAAAATATTACACATTTGAGCATGGAACAGAAGAACAGAAGAGAAGCCATGTTGGCTCAGGCCAATAGCCCATCTGATCCAACACTCTGGGTCACACAGTGGCCAAAACCCAGGTGGCATCAGGAGGTCCACCAGTGGGGCCAAACTCCAGAAGCCCTCCCACTGTTGCCCTGCAAGCACCAAGAATACAGAGCATCGCTGCCCCAGAGATAGGGTTCCCTCTATACCTTGTGGCTAATAGCCACTCATGGACCTCTGCTCCATGTAAGAACATAAGAGAAGCCCTGCTGGATCAAGCCAGTGGCCCATCCAGTCCAACGCTCTGTGTCACACAGTGGCCAAAACCCAGGTGCCATCAGAAGGTCCACCAGCTGGGCCAGAACTCCAGAAGCCCTCCCACTGTTGCTCCCCCCCCCCAGCACCAAGAGTACAGAGCATCGCTGCCCCAGATGTAATGATTCCATCTCTAACTTGTGGCTAATAGCCACTCACGGACCTCGGCTCCATATATTTATCTAATCCCCTCTTAAAGGATTAGATAAAAGTTTTTGTATTGCTGCAAACCTACAATGGCAAAATGATTTCACGACCGGGCGCTACTGCATTTTTCCAGTTTGGTGTAGTGGTGAAGTGCGCGGACTCTAATCTGGGAGAAGCGAGTTTGCTTCCCCACTCCTCCGCTTGCACCTGGCTGGATGACCTTGGGCAAGCCGTAGCTCTGGTAAGAGCTGTCCTTGAAAAAGAGCAGTTCCTGTCAAGAGCTCTCTCAGGCCCACCTACCTTACAGGGTGTCTGTTGTGGGGAGGGGGAAGGGAAAGGAGTTTGTAAGCTGCTCTGAGACTCCTTTGGGTAGTGAAGCGCAGGGTATAAATCCAATCTCCTCCTCCTCCTCCACTGTTCGAGCCTGAAGCGGAGCTGCTGTCGCTGCAGGAGGTGGTAGACTGCAGCGGGGCCCGTTTCCTGTGGAGCTGCAGCTGCTCCTTCTGTGCGCAGGGCACAAGTTCCTCGCCCCTGCTTGCACGGCAGGCTCTTCCAGGCGTGGTGGCACTTGCGCTGGATGCTGAGTCAAGCGCCACTTAGCAAGGGCGCCATGTGACCCGGACCCAACCGCCTGCTCTGCCCTCTGCTGGCCCACAGCAGAAGCTGATCTCTCCCCCCCCCCCACTTCCGCTTCAGCTCTCGGACCTGCCCTGCGGTGCCCGCTTGCTCTTGCACTTCTGTCTGTGCTCCAGTGGGTGGTTGGGACTTCTCCTCCGACTGCTGCAATGTTTTATTTTCTTCCCCAGAACTAATAAATGTGCATCAGGAGGTGTGACAGTTCCCCATTCTTCAGACATTTTGCCGTGGCCGTTTTCTAGCATGGGGGAAGGGGAGGAGGAGGTCCGTGTCCCCCAGGGTATTGGCCCCCCTCAGATTCTCTGATTCGTCATGGTGATATATCTGTGCAGTCCACAGCTCTGGGTGCTCTGCTCCTTCAAAGAGCATTTCGAGAACCTTTGAAAAGCAGTGCTTCGTGCATTTTTTTCATGGCCACAAGCAGGGGTCATCTCATAGAAAAAGAGGTGCAGGAGCTCATTGACATAACTTATTAGCATAACGTATTTGCATATGCCACACCCCCTGACATCACCGGAAGCGTGTCAGAAGGCAACACCCACCGCTCAGGCTCCACTGGACTCTTTTGGATTGCTAGCTATTTGGGGGGGAGGGGAAGGAACGTGCAGATCTGTCCTCGCAGAGGAGGGAGAACTTGTACCTGAATAAAACCTGGTCTTAAAGGTGCCACTGGACTCTTTCGGATTGCTAGCTATTGGGGGGGGGGGAAACGGGGAGACCTGCCCCCCCAGGGGGGGG
>NW_015176238.1:0-1043 GCF_001447785.1 Gekko japonicus | reverse complement strand
GGTCCCCTTGGGTGTTTTTGGGTTTGTAGGTTTTGGGGGGGGGGGACGTGCAGATCTACCCTCACAGAGGAGGGAGAGCTTGTACCTGAAGGCGGGAGGGGGCTCTGCAACTTTACTGGCTGCTTCTTGCTCCTCGTGACCCGACTGAGGGCTGCTGGGAGCAGATGGCGGGGCTTGTTGCATGTGCCCGCCCCCTGGGCTCCTTACTACCGGAGCTCCGCTCCTGTGCGCTCCCGCAGGAAATGACCCGTGGCCACAAGTGTATGTCTTACCACTCGAGTGTAAATGGCTGTGTTGCAAGTCTGTAAAGAGTGCCTATCTTGGCTCTGGAGTTGTTGGGTAAGGTGGTGCATCTTAGTAGGTGAAGATTTTTTTTTAATGTAGCTGCTTTATACAGTCAGGTGGTTGTCAAGTCCTGCTCAGTACTGACTGCTCTGACAGGTGGTGGCTCTCTTGAGCAGAGGTGTCAAGCTCGTTCGTTACGAGGGCCGGATCTGACATAAATGTCACTTCGTCGGGCCGGGCCCTGTGTGCCCTAAAACGCAATGCCAGGTACCGGAGATAGAAACTGTATAAAGGACGGCAGCTGGTAAGCTCCGGGTTGGCGTGTCCTCCCTGCAAGGCCCCCCTGGGCTGGGAGGAGGGTGCAGAGGAAAACCCATATGGGCGGACTGGAGAGCCAGTGGTGCAGCGCTGGGCAGAGGCTCCCGTGATGCTTGCCTGCTGCAGACGAGGTTGTCCTGTCGTGCCGAAGCCACAGTGGAGTGGCTCCGCCCACTCCACCCCAGCACTCCCACCCTTTTCGGCTCCGGCCTGGTGGAACACCCTCCCGAACAAGACCAGGGCCCTGCAGGATTTGTTGCGGTTCTGCAGAGCCGGAGATGTTCCACCCGGCCTCTGGTTGAGGCAGCGGAGATCCAACTCCCATCAGCCTCCCCTACCCCACTTCTGCGCCATCTGTGTGCCGCTGTCTATTCATTCCTCTCTGCCGCTTGCCCAGTACCTGTTTCCATCTATGGGCATAAGAACATAAGAGACGCCAA
>NW_015176237.1:3392-4456 GCF_001447785.1 Gekko japonicus | reverse complement strand
AAAACAATACTGTAATTCTTTCGGACTTTAACAAGAGGAAAAGAGTCTCCAAGTACGGATCTGCTATTCCTGTTCACAGCGGAGAAGAAACCAGCGGTGTGCTTTGTTGCTCTGTCTTCCACGACTGCAGACAAAAGCGCAACAGAATGCAACGGCCCCACTGATTCGGGGATGTCCAGTAAAGCAATTGGGGTGGGGTTTGGTGTTCTGGTTTTTCTTACCTCGGTCAGAACTGATGATGGACCTCGGGTATCTTGGCGTCAGAGGTATTTTTATCCGTTCTGTTCTATACTGTAAGTTGCTAGAAGAACCTACTTCAAAAGCACAGAAGGAAAAAACCGTCGGTCTTTGTAACAACGGCACACCAACAAAAAGGAATGCCAAGCAATGTTCCCTCTAAGCTGAGTTAGTGTGAGCTAGCTCACAGTTTTGTAGCCTCCGGCTCACACATTTCTGTCTCCGCTCAGGAAGGAGGGCTCCAGAACAAACTAATTTATGCAGTAGCCAAATTGCTCGCTCACAACTTTAATGCCAGTAGCACACAAAGTAGGATTTTTGCTCACAGGACTCCACAGCTTAGAGGGAGCACTGATGTCAAGTTAAGTCCTCTATTTGTATTTTGATTCAAGCACAGTAGCATCCTAGAGATGAACAAGGAGGGAGATTTGATTCACGAAAGCTTATTCCCCAAAACTCTCCTTGGTCTCAAAGGTGCGGCTGGACTCGGATCTCACTGTTTTTACAGCAGACCAAAATGGCTGCCCTCAGGAACGATCCATGTTTTGTTTACCTGCCTTTAACTCTGGGGTTTCAGACCTGATTTTTATTTTTATTTTGGTCTCTGTGGGTGGTTTCTGACTGGTGCAATGTTTTTTTCTCCAACTTTGAATTTTTGTGCTAACAGGGATGTGAGCAGGATATGTTTTGATGCATTAGAAGTGATTATATCCATCTTACTTTTTTAACGCCTTTGATGTTTTTAAGCCGCTTTGAGTCCTGTGTTCCGGGAGAAAAGGAGGAGGAGGAGGAGGAGGAGTTTGGATTTATACCCCGCCATTCACTCA
>NW_015176237.1:0-3331 GCF_001447785.1 Gekko japonicus | reverse complement strand
GAGAGAGCTCTGAGAGAAACTGCTCTTTTTCAAGGACAGCTCTTGTCAGAACTATGGCTTGCCCAAGGTCATCCAGCAGCTGCAAATGGAGGAGTGGGGAATCAAACCCACTTCTCCCAGATTAGAGTCTGCCCGCTTAACCACTACACGAAACTGGAAGGAAGGAAGGGGAAAGGAAAGGATTCTGAGATGCAACTGAAGTAGCTATTTAATGTGGCTGTCCTGAGCACCATTACTATTGGAAAAAGTCAACAGCCTCCATTTACAAGAATTCTCTTGAGTTATTTTTATGTTATTTATTATTTTGCTTTATTTACAACATGCGTTTTACACCCCCAGCGGGGACCCAAAGCGGTTAACATCATTCGCCTCTCTTCTGTTTGAATTAGGCCCACGCTAGATACGATGGCGGCAGATGTACAAAGAGGGAATGTGACGTGTCCAATTTTAAACGCCTGTAAGGACAGTAGCACCTCCTCCCTTGCGGCTCTGTCCTCATATGTGCCTCAGCTGAGCTCCAATGGCAGAAGGATGCATAGCTGCAATAAAAGTGATTGGGGAAGGACTTTTGGGAGATTAAGACTCAAAAGCAGAGGGGCAGCCCTCCAAACTTCACCTCCAAACCATCAAGCATCTGTTTCTGCTTCTAAAGTCGGACAACCCTACCCAGTACAACAGGAGCCATTCCTTCTTCAGCTACACGCCAAGACACTCGTGTGCCATGGTTGTAAAGGATGTGTCACAACTGTCTGTCTAGTTTTACAATGCTTTGCCTTTTGAAACTGCAACATTTCCTGCCTAGCGATCAGCATGAACCGAACCACAAAGCAAAATTTGTGACAAACATTGCCCTGTTCATGGTTCACAAACTTCCATGAACTTTCAGAGGGTTTTGTGCATGGAGCAGAAAGAGGGGGTTTAAAGGGACTCTGAGTCCCTTTAAACCCGTTTTCTATTCCTTGCAAAAGCCGCAAAAACAGCTGAATGGCGGGGAGGCACTTTCTGCCACTCGGCTGTTTTGGGCTGTACTCTGTAGTCCCTTTAAACTTTAAAAGGACTGCAGAAGACAGCCCAATAAACAGCTGTGTGGTGGGGACTGCACAAGACAGCTCAAAACAGCTGAGGCCATTCAGCTGTTCTTCAGGCTTTCTGCAATCCCCACTGAAAGGGGTTGCAACGGAGCTTTGCAGGGCCACGAACTGCACAAGTTGGTTTGGTTCATGACCAAGCCTCCCAGTTTGGTTTATGGTTCGGTTTATGGTTCAGCCAGAAACCATGAACCAAACCACATTTTCCCTGTTCATGCCCATCCCTACACCTGACACCAGACCGGTACAATCTGTTTTGGATTCTATCCCAAACCGAACTTGAAGTTTCGTATGAGGACTGCTTTTAGGAATAACTCTCAGCAGTAAGACATTTGCACTTAATCAGATGTAGTACAGCATTACATCTTAATTATGGCCAGAAGATCAAGCGGCAGCGAAGTTTTAAAGCAGCGGATTGCAAGACTAGATCTAATGAAGAGCCAGTTTGGTGTAGTGGTTAAGTGCGCAGACTCTAATCTGGGAGAACCTGGTTTGATTCCCCACTCCTCCACTTGCACTTGGCTGGATGACCTTGGGAAAGCCGTAGTTCTGGCAGGGCTGTTCTTGAAAAAGAGCAGTTTCTGTCAAGAGATCTCTCAGCCCCGCCTACCTCACAGGGCGTCTGTTGTGGGGAGGGGAAGGGAAAGGATTACAGAGACCGGCTGTGCAACCCAACCAAATGGCATGTTCTCCACTGGATAGGAGGGCAGAGGCCCCTGCACCCTAGGACAGCTCGTGTGTGAACTCAGCCTTCAAAGTCTAGGAATCAGCACAATAGTTTTGACCAGTGTTCCCTCTAAGCTGTGGAATCTTGTGAGCAAAAATACTACTTTGTGAGCTACTGGCATCAACGTTGTGAGCAAGCGATTTGGCGACTGCATCAATTAGTTTACTCTGGAGCCATCCTTCCTGAGTTGAGACAAAAATAAGTAAGCTGGAGTCTAAAAAACTGTGAGCTAGCTCACACTAACTCAGCTTAGAGGGAACACTGGTTTTGACCCAACTTTTCTATGATTTTTGAACCAGGGTGTTACCAGGCAAGCCCATCTTTTTGAAAATCTGCCTTCCGGATCGGGACCAATGATTGGCCATACATTGGGGGGGGGGGGTGAGGGAGAATCCTCTCTGAGTTACAAGCTCTTCATTTCATTTGCAAAGGGAATTCCCTGCATTGCCAGTGCAAAACGCCACTTACCGAGTCTTGCACTGGATGGAAGTGAATTCGAGCCATGCGACGATCTTGTACGTGAATTTTCAGAACACTCACCAGAGTGCTTGTGGCTCAGGTCCAAGCTCAAGCGCCCTTGGTGCTGAGCGCTACAACGCACAGGAAAGACGTTGTTACTATTTTTACCGATTTGAAACATTCATTCGCCCCCTTTCTCCTCTGCGGAACCTCAAGGTGGCTCACAATATAAATAAATATTTAACAACCCACATATATAAATAAATCAAATATTAAAAAACCAAAGATAAAGCCCCATCTCGTTCTTGCTGGCTGAATAAAGTGTGGGACCACCTAATCTTGGAAAAGATAACAGATCACATTCGTAGATCAGAAATCTACCCCAAACAGTCTAATTTTGCAAAGAAATGGCTTCCCTTCATGGAGTTCCTTTTTGCCTCTGACCTGCAACCTTGTAACCTGACATATTTATCTATACTAAACCAATAGTTGTCATCATAACACTGAAACCATGATGAAAGATAGTGCTAAAGTGCGAATTGGTTCTGACTGAATACGAGAATTGCTTACTTACCTTGGCCTCGAAACTAATAAATAGCTAAGTTGAAATCGAAACACTTGTTAGAATGCCTACTGTAGATGTTAAATTGATTTTATGTCTCGTTATTGTTTATATATGCAAGTTATAGCCACAACTCTACATGATAAATTGTATGCAAAGTTACTGAAATCTGTTCATAGTAATATTACTGAAATCTGTTCATGATAAAATTAATTAAAAGGAAGATAAAAGCAACACGAATAAAACGACGATTGTGAAAACCACAGAAAAAGTCATCATTTAAAAACTCCAATTAGGACTGCCAATAAACAAACGCTAAGTCAGGCAAATGCAGTTCTAAATGAAACTGAAGGCTGACGGGGGGGCGGGGGGCGGAGGCACACGCTGCCACCAATTAGGTTCTCTCTCGTGTGTTCACCAAACCAGCTTCTTTGATGGGCGGGACAGTCAGAAGGTCCTCTCCCTCTGATCTTAATTCAAAGGTATACAAGACTC
>NW_015176236.1:1712-4492 GCF_001447785.1 Gekko japonicus | reverse complement strand
GCCAGATAAAAGTTCACCTTCCCCTCTTCAGTTCTCATCTACCCTCACTTCTTTTGGAATAATAATGCACAAACAGCAGCAGGTAGGGCTGAAAGGAGGTCAGGCTTGCCGCCGTGCCTTCATCTCTCTCCCTCTGGCAGAATATCTGTAGAGTCCGGTGAATTCTCGGAACTGTAGGTCGTAGAACACCTGGCAATAGATTCAGGCATTCTGGGAACTACAGCTTGCTGATTTCTATGCATGGAAAGCACCGACAAGAGCCAGCAGAAAGGAGGAAGACAGAAGGAGAAAGAGAGGTAGGGGGGATTGTCCCTCTGTTTGGCTCACTGGCCAGCTTACTGCCTGCTGCTACATAATACCCAAGTAGCCAGAACAGATAAATAGGGGTGGAGTATCGGGTTGCCGGCTGTGAGTTGGGAAATTCCTGGAGATTTAGAGGCAGAGCCTTGAGATGGTGAGATGTAGGGAGGGGGGAGACTTCAGTGGGGTACAGTGCTATAGAGTCCACCCTCCAAAGCAGCCATTCTCTCCCAGGGAACTGATCCATGTCATCTTGGAGGTCAGTTGTAATTCCCAGGGATCTCCGAGCCCCACTTGGAGGGTGGCAAGCCTAGGTGGGAAAGGAGAAGAGAATCCAGAGCTGGGGATGTGGAGAATCCAACGGCATTACTGGAGTCTGACGGTGTTCCAAGTGCCTGAAGAACTCAAGCTATTTTGCGATTCATCCACCAATAGCTCAGTCCATCTGAGCTTGGTTTTGAAATGACCTGGGCGGAGCTTGTACAGCCATAGGCTATAATATCCCTTTGAGGTTGGACCTCCTGGTGGCACCTGGTGTTTTTGGCCACTGTGTGACAGAGTGTTGGACTAGATGGGCCATTGGCCTAATCCAGCATTGGCTTCTCTTATGTTCTTAGGCTTGCTTACAGAGTTCAACGTATGGAACACCCAACAACAGGGCCTCTAGGCAGGCTTGCTATCCATCTGCTCAACCCATACACTAGAATGTTAACAGTTACCAAAATGACAAAAAAAAACCCATGATGTATCCTACTAGTCATCTAAGCTAAGCTTGAAGCTTTCCTCCAGTCTAAGGAGCTTCTTCCAATGGAGGAGGTGATTGGATTTATACCTCACCCTTCACTCGGAGTCTCAGAGCAGCTTACAAACTCCTTTCTCTTCCCCTCCCCACAACAGACACCCAGTGAGGTAGGTGGGGCTGAGAGAGCTCTGGGAGAACTGCTCTTTCAAGAACAGCTCTGACAGAACTATGGCTTGCCCAAGGTCATCCAGCAGCTGCGAGTGGAGGAGTGGGGAATCAAACCGGGTTCTCCCCAGATTAGAGTCCGCGCACTTAACCACTACACCAAACTGGCTCTCTGGAACACTCAAGCTGGAAGACGTCTCCTTACCAAGGCAACTTCATCCAGCCTATGGTAGGACACCGTCCACTATAAACAAAAACCACTTTACAGGGTCGCCAACCTCCGGTGGGCTGGAGCTCTCACACACGCTCTGATTTCACTAGACTCCATCTCCGTGCTTCTTCCAAACACACACAGTGTTTAGTCATTAATGTTGCCAACCTCCGGGTGGCTATAGATAACGATACAGGGGTTGCAGTATCAAGAAACTAATAACGACAAAATTACTGCAATTGTGCATACATAAATTCATAAAATCTCTATAACAAAATTACATTCTAAATTTAGCATAACAATAATTTCATGTATTTATAGATGATAACAATGATGAAATGATGGACAAAACTCTACGGAATAGCTTCCGTTTCGTGAGCCTTCTTCTTACATCAATCAACCTATTAAATATATATCACAGTCATTGTTTCATCAAGGAATAAACCAAGCCTATTTTAAATTATTCCCACCACTTCATACATACAGTCAGCTGAGAGAGCCAGTTTGGTGTAGTGGTTAAGTGTGCGGACTCTAATCTGGGAGCCTCCAGGTGGCACCTGAAGATCTCCTGGAATTACACTATCCGGGCGATAGAGATCAGTTCCCAAAGAGAAAATGGCTGCTTTGGAGGGACTCTGTGGCACTGTACCCTGCTGAGGCCCCTCCCCTCCCCAAGCCCCACCCCCCAAGAACTCCAGGAATTTCCCAACCCGGAGCTGGCAACTCTACTTAGATATATCCTCAGTGATTATCATTTCATTTTAATAGGGCTTTTGCTTAAACGCCTTCTGAATAAATGAGACCCCCACAACCCGACAGTGCCCTAACATCAGGGCTCGGAAGCATTTCGCACCACGACAAATCGCGCTGTCTCGCTCTTAATTCCTCTCTCCCCATTTCCCTGGAGATAAAGGTTTAAAATTCACAATAAATCTGAGGATTACGAGCCTCTCTAACGTTATGGTGAAGAGCCCCGCTTTGCCTTTGCCATCTTTGCTCTGACTCCTTGGAGAGATCGATACGTAACCTTAATGAACACTCCACTCTTTTCGTGAGCAAGAGGATGTGCATGGATAGAGATGCCAACCTCCAGGCTAGACCAGGGATCCCCCTGGAATTACAGCGCATCTCAGATTACAGGGCTCAGTTGCCCTGGAGAAAAAATTGATGATTTGAAGGGTGGACTTTGTGGCATTGTACGCTGAACTGCAGGCTGTGGAAGGTCAGTAGTTCAGCAGTTCGAGACCCAAGTGTGCTGCATGACGGAGTGAGCTCCCATCTCTAGTTCCAGCTCCTGCCAACTTAGCAGTTCGAAAGCAAGAAATTGCAAGTAGATAAATAGGTACCACTTCGGTGCGAAGG
>NW_015176236.1:0-1202 GCF_001447785.1 Gekko japonicus | reverse complement strand
GTGGGAAGGTAACAGTGTTCCGTGCGCCTTGGTGTTTAGTCATGCCGGCCACATGACCACAGAGAAGTCTTCGGACAGCGCTGGCTCTTCGGCTTTGAAACGGAGATGAGCAACGCAACCCTAGAGTCGGACTCGACTGGCTTTCGAGCAAGGGAAGCCTTTACCTTTACCTTTTACCCCACTGAGGTCTCTGTCCTTCCTAAGCTCCACCCCCAAATCCCCAGGTGTTTTCCTGCCTGGAGCTGGCAACCCTACCCCTCTAGGGGGGACCTAGCAACCCTACGCATACAACAGTACTTGAAGGCTCAAAGTGCCTATTCATTCCTATTCATACTTTCCATTATATCACAGGCAACAATAAGGACATACATTAAACACCCCAGTTCCTACATCCAAGGATGACACTCATCTAGAAACCGTTGTATGCTGTGTTTTTTTTGTAACAAAATTTTTATTCAGGATATAATCAATCAAGGCCAACATTAGTTTTACATTTATACCCCTTACATCCTACCCACCTCCCTTTCCACCCCCCACATGGCTTCCCACAGTGCTACACCTCCTGTATATCGCTTAACCTTTTCTCCTCCATCCGTTTCCTCATTACAAGTTCACTAGGTAACTATTATTCTACTATTACAATTATATCTCTATTCTTTCATGATGCTAAAAGTCAATATTCAATAGTTATTAAAGCAAAATAAGTTGTCTCTTACATCCCAATATTTTCCAGATAATCTTTTAAATCTCTCCAGTCTTTATCGAAATCTTCTGCTTCCATGTTATTAAGCTTTCATCTTGTCCATTTCAACCGAAAACAACAACTTTTTGATCCAATCCTCAACTCTCGGGGATTCATCTTGTGTCCAACATTGAGCATAGGTCATTCTGGCTGTTGTTATCATATACCACATCAATGTCCTTTTCGCCACATTGACCTCTTCCATTTTTAGTCCCAAAAGTAATATTTCTGGTTCTTTCTTGAATTTACATTTCACAATTTTTTCCATCTCACTCCAAATTTTTTTTTTTTTGCTTTTTCACAAGTCCACCACATATGATAAAACGAGCCCTCAACTGTTGTACGCTGTTGAAGGCCCTTCACCTGCTGTAGACTGCAACAGACTCTGGGTGATCCTGTATCTGGCATCCACGCCACATTTTCTCAGCCCTGGGGAAAAGGTACAGCTCAAAACCACATC
>NW_015176235.1:0-4628 GCF_001447785.1 Gekko japonicus | reverse complement strand
TAATAAACATCCATGAGACACAGAACATATACATAGGATATTCTGGTGGCATTGTAGAATGCACACACACACAGAGGATACTTGTACGGTATTGAAGTCTACTTCTAATCAGTAAAATGGGCAAATGAAAATGGAACTGAAAAGCAGTGTAGTAGTTTCAAGAACTAGTTCTGTTTGGGGTACTTTAATGTTCATGCTTTTTCTGATATTCGTAGCTAGAAACTAGTATCACAAATTACTTGATACAGTGGTGTTGTGACACCCACCGCCTTCATGCAGATTGCATGCTTAAATGTCATGTAGTATGAATGTGAGTCAATTCCTAGAACCCCTGCATCTAGACACCGAGGGTAAAAAGTGCTTTACGTTTCAGTAAGTTTCCAAAGGTGTAGGGTTGAACCCAGTCACCTTTTTCAATGGTGAGAAAGGGAGGGTGTGACACCCACCGCCTTCATGCAGATTGCAAGCTTAAATGTCATGTAGCATGAATGTGAGTCAATTCATAGAACCCCTGCATCTAGACACCAAGGGTAAAAAGTGCTTTTATGTTTCAGTAAATTTCCAAAGGTGTAGGGTTGAACCCCGTCGCCTTTTTCAATGGTGAGAAAGGGAGGACGGAGTCCTCGTTGATCACCAAAAAAGATTCACCGATGCCATGTGGTATGTGGGCTGTAGCAAGGAGGGAATGAGGTGAACAAGTTGGCTGGCTCTACCCTGTAATATTTAAGAGCATTTCTCATATAAGCCAGCATAATCACACCAAGGGACTCTATAACAGTGCAGCTGGATACTAAAAATGTATGGAAATTGTCCAAGCAGTTGTTGAGGGCGCACTTGTTAACTAGCTTTGAGAAGCTGCGCCTCTGTACGTAGTGCCACTGTGGAGAAGCATTTTTTTAATATGCCTCCTTATATTATAACTTCATCGGACTTGATTTAAATATTTATGTGACTTCAGTAAAAATGCTTACACTTTGCCTTTACTTTTTTATTATATCCAGGTCAGGTGTTAAGAAATAGAGACAGTAATGCGCATATGTTTCATTTTTAAAATATACCTCCCAGACAGACACTCTCCCCCCTCCCCCCCTCTCCTTCCCCCTCTCTATATGGAAGCAGTCGTAGGACTGTAGCTCTAACCTTTTTTGGAGGATGCCTATTAGTTCCCCCCCTAGCTTTTGATTGCAGAAATTTTAGCATGTAGTCGGTAGTTCAGCAGTTCGAGACCCAAGTGCCGCAAGACGGAGCGAGCTCCTGTCTCTCGTCCCAGCTCCTGCCAACCTAGCAGTTCGAAAGCAAGAAATTGCAAGTAGATAAATAGGTACCACTTCGGTGGGAAGGTAACAGCGTTCCGTGCACCTTGGCATCTAGTCATGTCAGTCACATGACCACGGAAACGTCTCTGGACAGCGCTGGCTCTTCGGCTTAGAAATGGAGATGAGCACCGCATCCCTAGAGTCAGATTCAACTGGCTTTCGAGCAAGGGAAACCTTTACCCAGTGTGGGAGTGCTAAACAGAGATGTGTGTATTCTGCACAGATCTGATATTGGATAAAGGAACAGGCAGCCTGAGAACACCCCCCCCCCCCCCCCTCTCCCGTGTCTAGCTTAAAAGCCTAATAGGTCGTACCTGGTGAAAGAAGGCATAGGATGTCTAAATAAAATGCCTAGAGAGACTTTAAGTATCCCGTCTAGCTTAACGTCCCTCTCCATGATTTGTAGAAGCAGGATAAAATAAACAAATCTATGTATTTGTATAATTAATGAAGGCTATAGTAGTTCCCTTGGTGCGGAATATTGACACATGCAGATTAGGATACTTAATGTAGACACGTTATGTTTAATGCAAACAGCTGTTTGGCCTTGTAAATGATTTTCAGAAGAAAAAAAAGCATCAGGCCTTTTGCCCATGTAAAGAGGCGTTCACATTTCCCATGAAATTTTGCCAGGTTCTTTGCATGCCATTGCTACAAACAATTGAGTAGCTATTTGAGCCTGAATAAAGATTTAGGGCCCTGGCCAGTGTGGCCAAGGCTAGCCCACTCTCGTTAGATCTTGGAAGCAAGCTGGTTGTCCCTGGTTAGTACTTGGATGGGGGATCACCAAGGAAGTCCTTGTTAGTACTGGGATGAGAAACCACTAAAGAAGTCCAGGGTTGCTATGCAGAGGCAGGCAATAGCAAACCACCTCCATTCATTTCTTGCCTTGATGGCATAAGTTGGCTGCAATATGGTGGTACTTTCCACCACCTTTATTTTACTTTAGTAGATAAAACAGCCTTTAAAAGTGAGGTTTTATGTTCCACAGACTGTAAGAAAACATCAACATGCAGTATTCCATTTAATGCTGGATAGAAGAGTTCTATCAGGTGTACCGGTGAGCCAGGGCCTGATGAAGACTTGGGAAGGCAAATATAGGAACAAGTGCTTGAGAGAAGGATGTTTTAGTACTGGAGAAGAGTCAGAGAAGGAATGATTCAGCATGACCTGTGAGATCACAAACAAAGGGTTTGGAGAAGAAGGAGCTGTTACTGTTAATTTGCTCAGGCTGAACATACTGCTTGAATATACAGTAAGCTTTGGTAACTGATAATCAGAAGGAGAATGTAATAAAGCAAGGTGATGTGACATGCAATGTTCCCTCTAAGCTGTGGAGTCTTGTGAGCAAAAATTCTACTTTGTGAGCTACTGGCCTTAAAGGTGTGAGCGAGCGATTTGGCTCCCGCATAAATTAGCTTGCTCTGGAGCCCTCCTTCCTGAGCTCAGACAAAAATGTGTGAGTCGGAGGCTTAAAAAACGGTGAGCTGGCTCACACTAACTCACCTTAGAGGGAACACTGGTGACATGTAGTATATAATTATAATATATAATCCTGTAGTATTGCTATTATACAATATAGGGTGTTTTCATATTGACCCTTTAGTCTGCAATGGATCTGATTTGTTTTCACTCAGTTTTTATGGAGTTCCTAGATGGTGTCAGCAACCTGTTGCATTTCAGTGGTCTTTACCCCGGAAGAGTAGCTGTGTCAGGCTGCTGCAGCCAAGATGACAAAAGAGCCTGGTGCCACCTATAAGCACTAACAAATTCATTTTGGCACCAGAGCCCTCAGTGGCTGAAAGCAGCGCTAAGCAGCCCCAGAAAAAGACAGTGACAGGAGCGGCAAGCAGCTGCTGAGGAGCCAAGAGGGCGGCATGGAGGGCAGATGCGCTCTCCCGACAGTACCAAATGGCAGCGTTTCCAAGAGTTGCAAAATGGGCCAAGGACTGCAGTTATCTAGTTTCAGTGTTGTTTCTGCACTAGGGTACAAGGTTTCCTCCTAGAACAGATGCCTGAACAGAGAGTAGCCAAGCGCATATATGAGCCCAGGGTTTGAAGGAGGCTGCTGTCTTCCCTGCTCAGTTTGCCCAGGTGGTTACCACTCCACTAGGCTGTAGTCATCGAGAGACAATCTCTTTACCCTGCCTAAGCCCATCCTGCTGTTCTTTTGTGTATTTATTTTAAAAAGCCAGTATGTTGCTTTTAGGGGCAGCAGTGGCTCAGAGGTTAAGAGGCTTAGCTGCAGACCGGAAACTCTGTAAGCTGGCAGTTTGAGACCCTAGTGCCACATGATGGAGTGAGCTCCCGACTCTGGCCCAGCTCCTGCCAACCTAGCAGTTCGAAAGCAAAAAGGTACCGCTTCGGTGGGATGGTAACAGCATTCTGTGTGCCTCGGCATTTAGTCACGCCAGCCACATGACCACGAAGAAGTCTTCAGACAGCGCTGGCTCTTCGCTTGGAAACGGAGATTAGCACGGCCCCCCAGAGTCGGACTCAACTGGCTTTTGAGCAAGGGAAACTTTTACCTTTACCTTATGCTGTTATTCCCATTTGGGCCCTTAAGGCAGCAAACGGGTAAAAGAGAATAAAAGACAACTTTTAAAAACAGTACATATAAATAAAACCAACAGTTAAAAATGAATGTGAAGAAAGGTCTGTGAATGTTCACCAGACCAAAAGAAAAGTCTTCACAGGGGGGTGGGAGACAGTGATTGCGAGGGGGTTGTATACAAATCTCCCTGGGGAAGGAATTCCATGATTTGGTGCCACAACCAAGAAGGCTTTTTCTCAGATTGCCACCCATCTAGCCTCAGATGACAGGGGCATGCTTAGCAATAGCTAGATGCATGCTGGGGAATTTGTGAGATGGCAGGTGTTTTCCATCCCATACACCAGGCATGTCCAACTTTGAACAGGTAGTGATCTATTTTTTCTGGCCAAAAGTGCCGGTGATCTACCACCATGAAAATAAAGTTTCAAATTAGTTTCAAATTAGATTTTAACCCACTAAAGTTGGGTTCCACCCCCCACCCCAACCACACATGCAGTTCTAAAAGTAAAAATAAGAATTCATCATACTGGCACCAATAATCAAATACCACCAAACAATCATCAAAAAACCCTCAAGCATCTGTCCAGCAAATCAGGAGACCAAGTGGGGCTGGTGATCTACCTCTGACCCCTCCGTGATCTACTGGTAGATCGTGATCTACCTGTTGGACATACCTGCCATACACCGTTGTCTTGGAGCCCTCCCTGATTCTGCCCATATAATTTTGCTTCATGGTATCTGTGGCGTCCTCTTATTTG
>NW_015176234.1:2208-4558 GCF_001447785.1 Gekko japonicus | reverse complement strand
GTTAAAAGATCCCCTGAGTGAAAACTGTGTGGGGGGAGAGGTATTTTGCTATTTTTTTTGGCTCCAGGCACACAGGCTATCCATGTGAAGCACAAAACCCAATGAAATAACTCCCTTTGTGCAGGTTTTACTTGAGAAAACAGCTGGGGGAGGGGGAGAGACAGGACCCTTCCTCCCTTTTGTGCCATTCTGAACCCATTTGGACTTTCTCTCTCTCTCTCTCTCTCTTTTAAAAAAGAATCAGTTCCTCACAGCTGCTGTACGGCTCCAGGAAACACCCAAATGCACTTGTAAAGGTAAAGGTAAAGGTTCCCTTGCTCGAAAGCCAGTCGAATCCGACTCTAGGGTTGCGGTGCTCATCTCCGTTTCCAAGCTGTCCGAAGACGTTTCCGTGGTCATGTGGCCGGCATGACTAAACACCAAGGCGCACGGAACGCTGTTACCTTCCCACCGAAGTGGTCCCTATTTATCTACTTGCAATTTCTTGCTTTCGAACTGCTAGGTTGGCAGGAGCTGGAACTAGAGACAGGAGCTCACTCCGTCATGCGGCACACTCGGGTCTCGAACTGCTGAACTACCGACCTTCCACAGCCTGCAGTTCAGCGTCTTAACCACTTGAGCCACCGCAGCTCCATAATGCACTTGTAGGTACGTGCAAAATGTTATCATCCAGTTTGGCCCTTAGGGTCTTCATTGTACAACAGGAGAGATGCGTCTAGCCTATACAGGATATTTGGAAACTGCAGGGTGCTGAGAGACACTGCACAGATTCCCTCAGAAAACTAAAATCACCTGGATTTCTTGTGAAGAAGCCAAAGACTTCAAATTGGGGCTGGTGTACACTTCTAGAGCCCCACATGCCTCACGGAAGTGAACTGGGCACTGAACCCCCCACCCCAACTCCCAGATTCTCGTATGGCAGCACACTCCCTTGGGCGAGGAAGGACTTGTGTAGCATGTCTAGTAAAGGTAAAGGTTCCCTTGCTTGAAAGCCAGTCGAATCCAACTCTAGGGTTGCGGTGCTCATCTCTGTTTCAAAGCCGAAGAGCCAGCGCTGTCCGAAGACGTTCCCGTGGTCATGTGGCCGGCATGGCTAGACGCTGAGGTGCACGGAGCGCTGTTACCTTCCCACCGAAGTGGTACCTATTTATCTACTTGCAATTCCTTGCTTTCGAACTGCTAGGTTGGCAGGAGCTGGAACTAGAGACGGGGAGCTCACTCCGTCATGCGGCACACCTGGGTCTTGAACTGCTGAACTACCGACCTTCCACAGCCTGCAGTTCAGTGTCTTAACCACCTGAGCCACCGCAGCTCCTGTAGCATGTCTACATCCGCGTAAATAGCTTACAACCTGAACATTTGGGATTGCCGACTTCCTGCCAGTAGTGGGAACATGGGGGTGCCCAGTCAGCAACCTTCGCGCAATGATGTCGCCTCCACCATGACCTGGAAATGACATCCTGCCGGGTGACGACCATCGTATCCACACAAATGTCTGTGGTTAAATCATAGAGTTTGGGGCAAATGGCAGAGCATCACCCCCAGCACGACGAAGCCATTTCCGGGTCATGCTGAAAGGGAAGTTATTACAAAAGAGATGCTGGCCACAGCCCTCGACCAGTAAGTCTCCACCTCCCCGATCCCCACTCATTTCCCCACTCTAGGAACAGTCCTCACCGCCGATGGAGACCACACACTTGTTGCTTTGTGCAGACTGGAGAGGTTCTCCTGCACCGCTTCTTTCACTGTAAGAGCAGACAAATGTACTGTTTGGTTCCAGATGTGCTGTGGAGACCTCCAGTTCCCAGGTGCCTTCTCTCTGTTGCATCTGCAGGTCCCATTGGCCCCCCGGCTTCCGTTTATAGAACTGGAACTCCTCTGCCCTCCGCCAATCTGGTGGGGAGCATGTCAACTGGACCTTCTCTCCTGGGGCAAAGATGCTGTACGGAGGAGACAAGGACAACCTGGGGGCTGGTGGAGGTGGAGTCGAAGATGTCGGGTGGGAACCTAAGAAAGGAAAGGAGGTGCCAGATCAGCCTTTTTCTTGAGATCCATGCCTGGAATTAAGACTTCTCAATGGGCAGTAGATTGATTGCTCCTACACGAGAGCCTGCTTGTGCCCCTGGAGCATTCCTGGTAATACTCAACGCCAGGGGTCATTTCCTGCAGGAGCGCACAGGAGCGGAGCTCCGGCAGTAAAGAGCCCAGGGGGCGGGCACATGCAACAAGCCCCACCCCCTGCTCCCAGCAGCCCTCAGTCAGAGCAAGAAGCAGCCAGGTAAGTTGCAGAGCCCCCCCCCCCGGCCCCCCGGTCCAAAACAGTCCAGTGGCACCTTTAAGACCAAGATTT
>NW_015176234.1:575-1391 GCF_001447785.1 Gekko japonicus | reverse complement strand
TTATAGGAACTCTCAGTCTGGGGCAAGTGATGCTCTGTCTTCTTGGTGCCGGGGGGGGGGGGTCAACAGGGGGAGGGCTTCTAGTGTCCTGGCCCCACTGCTGGACCTCCTGATGGCACCTGGTATTTCTGGCCACTCTGTGACACAGAGTGTTGGACTGGATGGGCCTTTGGCCTGATCCAACATTGGCGTCTCTTATGTTCTTACAAGAGGGAATTGGATAAACATATGGAGCAGAAGTCCATCAGTGGCTATTAGCCACAAGGTATAGATAGGGACTCTGTGGCAAGTGATGCTCTGTATTCTTGGTGCTTGGGGGGGGGGCAACAGTGGGAGGGCTTCTAGTGTCCTGGCCCCACTGCTGGACCTGATGGCACCTGGTATTTCTGGCCACTGTGTGATCCAGAGTGTTGGACTGGATGGGCCTTTGGCCTGATCCAACATTGGCGTCTCTTATGTTCTTATGAAGCAATTTATTAAGGCGAGAAACAGAAATCAGCTGAGGCAAGGAGAAAAATGTAAAGAGAAGCCTCAGTAATACTTTGCTACTCCTGTGTTAGATAGGCTGACGCTGCAGTTGCATTTTTAATTTAAAAACAAAACCCTCCACTAACCAGGTCTGAAAATGAATGAACGCCCCCTCCCCCGGGAATATAACGGCAGGTGATAAGAACGTAAGAACATAAGAGACGCCAATGTTGGATCAGGCCAAAGGCCCATCCAGTCCAACACTCTGTGTCACACAGTGGCCAGAAATACCAGTGCCATCAGGAGGACCAGCAGTGGGGCCAGGACATTAGAAGCCCTCCCACTGTT
>NW_015176234.1:0-307 GCF_001447785.1 Gekko japonicus | reverse complement strand
GAGCATCACTTGCCCCAGAGCCCCTAGCTATACCTTGTGGCTAATAGGGGCCACTGATGGACCTCTGCTCCATATGCTTATCTAATTCCCTTTTGAAGCCGTCCATGCTTGTAGCCGCCACCACTTCCTGTGGCAGTGAATTCCATGTGTTAATCACTCTTTGGGTTGGACTGTCCATAAAAACTGAATGCACGAATTACGCCCATTCTGGATGTTGTGTACTCCACGTGGCCATTCTGGATGTTGTGTTTCCACGTGGCCATGCGAATGAGTCTAGCGTCGCATCCCTAGCACAATAGAAAGAGAG
>NW_015176233.1:2198-4502 GCF_001447785.1 Gekko japonicus | reverse complement strand
CCTCCCACCAACTCATGATCACCCACTGGGTGATAGTGTGACCAGAAATGCAAAGTGGGTGCTTTGCATTTCTCACCCCTCCTCTTTCAACCTGAAAACCCCCATTTCGATTTAGCATCTCGCTCATTTAAACTGAATTCCTGATTCTTTATTTTATGCCATTCTCTGTTTCCTTGCACAAAATGGATACATTTTAGTTTTATTTGTGTATGAATAAATCTATATCTATCTATCATCTATCTATCTATCTATCTATCTATCATCTATCTATCTATCTATCTATCTATCATCTATCTATCTATCTATCTATCTATCATCTATCTATCTATCTATCTATCTATCATCTATCTATCTATCTATCTATCTATCATCTATCATCTATCTATCTGAGCCAGCTTGATGTAGTGGTTAGGAGTGTGGACTCTAATCTGGGAGAACTGGTTTTGATTCCCCAGTCCTCCACATGCAGTTGTTGGTGTGACCTTGGGTCAGTCACAAATTCTTTCAGAGTTGTTCTCTCAAGGGCAGTTCTTGAAAGAGCTCTCTCAGACCCACCTATCTCAGTGGGTGTCTGTGGTGGGGAGGGGAAGGAAAACAAGATTGTAAGCCGCTTTGAGACTCCTTTGGCTAGTGAAGGGCTAAATCCTGTCCTTCCATCCATCCATCCATCCATCCATCCATCCATCCATCCATCCATCCATCCATCTCTTTCACCTGAAGACCAGTTGCAATTCCAGGAGATCTACATCCAACACTTGGAGATGGACAACCATACTAGAGGAAGAGGAAGATTCTGTGAATTTAGTGTTGATTCTGTGAATTTAGGCAGATTATGAGAAGGGAGGTCAGGAAGGGTTGCATCAGTGTTTAGTCCTTGTGGCCCTTTCTTACATGCCCAGGGAAATGCCAATCACCACTTTGGGGTCAGGAAGCAGTTTTTCTCTAGCATGATTTGGCCAGGGATCCTGGTGTGTTGTTGTTGTTTTTTGCCATCTTCTGGGCATGGGTGTGTGTGGGGGGGAGGTATTCGTGAATTTCCTGCATTGTGCAGGAGGTTGGACGAAATGACTCTGGAGGTCCCTTCCAACTCTATGATTCTATGATTCTAGAATGCAAGTTCAGGCTTCCATTCGGATAGCACCAAAGCACTCGCCGACAGTATTCCTCGTGCCTGCCAAGTCTTTCAAAAAAGTAGGCATACGGTCATGTGAGACTTTTTGACTGTTTTTTAGGATTATTGTATAATGCAGACAGCTGTTTCATGTACAGAACTTAACCTGTGGAAACAGTGGAGTGATATTCTAAAAACAAAAGAAACAACACAGTCGGGTTTGATTCTCACAACAGAAGACTGGGCTGTAGAGATGCCAGTCTCCAGGTGGGATACAGCAACAAATGGGACAGCGACGTGAGGTGAACCGAAGAGAAACAACAATATTAGACCACCAGAGAGTGCTTAATAAATATCTCCCCAGAATCAACAATACACACTTAATGATTTATTAATAGTGCGCTGTTAAGAATTGTTTCCTGATATTGGACTGTGTGTCTGGTATCAAGTACATGAGAAGAAGCGAAGAAGAGGATTGCATTTATACCCCGCCCTTCACTCGGAGTCTCAGAGTGTCTTAAAAACTCCTTTCCCTTCCCCTCCCCACAACAGACACCCTGTGAGGTAGGCGGGGCTGAGAGAGCTCTTTCCGGAACTTTCCCTGAGAGAACAGCTCTGACAGAACTATGGCTTGCCCAAGGTCAAAAAGAAGTCTAATAAAGAGCCAGAATTAAAAACCTCGTTAAAACATATAGTATACAAAATACATGTATTTATTAGGAAGTCAGTTAAAAACAAATAAGGGCCCAATGAAAGCTTCATTTAAAAGTTCACGTGGCCTGAACACGGGGGCCAATACACATGACCTGACCAGTGTTCCCTCTAAGGTGAGTTAGTGTGAGCTAGCTCACAGTTTTTTAGCCCCCGGCTCACACATTTTTGTCTCGGCTCAGGAAGGATGGCTCCAGAGCAAAC
The DNA here is from genome assembly GCF_001447785.1 of Gekko japonicus. NCBI lineage: Eukaryota > Metazoa > Chordata > Lepidosauria > Squamata > Gekkonidae > Gekko > Gekko japonicus. The sequence goes on along the minus strand of NW_015176233.1, from coordinate 2,476 downwards.
TAATTTATGCAGCAGCCTAATCACCTGCTCACAACTTTAATGCCAGGAGCTCACAAAGTAGAATTTTTGCTCACAAGACTCCACAGCTTAGAGGGAACATTGGACCTGACATGTTTCTGCCCTATTGGGGGCCTCCTTCAGAGGTCAAACAGTTTGAGGTACACATTACAATAATAATAGATACTACAATAAGAGTCTTGTTAGTCTGTAGCAGTGGAGAAGAGCAAGAGTCCAGTAGAAGGAGAAGAGATTTGATTTATACCCCACCATTCACTCGG
>NW_015176233.1:0-2121 GCF_001447785.1 Gekko japonicus | reverse complement strand
AGGGCCACGGCCATCCAAGGGAAAATTTTATGGTTTTCCCTTGTATGGCTGTGGCCCCGCCCCCAGCGTGCCTGGCGTCCTCCCGTCACTTCCGGGTGATGTGCGTGTGGCGTGCGTGCACCAGACACCAGCCGGGAGCTCCCGGCGAAAATCCACTTGGCAACCCTAGTTCCTAATGTGGTGCTCCCCAAGAGCTTTTAGAAAATGGGTGGGGACAGTTGAGGCTTTTGCCCAGAGCGGCTTCTGTATGGCCATTGGTGATTTGATTGGCTGCTAGGGTTGCCAAGTCTGGGTTGGAAAATACCTGGGGGTGGATCCAGGAGAGAGTGGGGTTTGGGGAGGGGAGGGGCCTCAGCAGGGTACAGTGCCATAGAGTCCACCCTGCAAAGCAGCCATTTTCTCCAGGGGAGTGATCTCTGTCAGCTGGAGATCAGCTGTAAAAGTGGGAGATCTCCAGGCCCCACCTGGAGGCTGGCAACCCTATTGCCTGTGCAGATTTTAAAGGCATTGGTTGGGCAGCAACAAACACCATAGCACAAGGGTTTTCATTGTGTGATGAAATGGAAACCATGGTCTTGGTTACATGGAGGATTTGATGGATTGAGGAAGCATCAAATGGGCGCAATCATACCACAACATCTGGGAAGCGTAGCGCACCCGTCTCCAACCCGTATCGTCGGCCCGAAGAAGCGGATTTAAAAGGCATTGGGGAAAAGGTAGTAGATTCTGGTAAATTCACAGCATGGGCGGGCGTCTGATCGGAGACGTGCCGGTAGCCCATGGCATCCAACAGCTGTCCGTGACCCACGCATGCGCAGTGACGCAGTACTGCCGTGTTGCCTCGCTGGGGCTACGCTGTTTCCTCCCTGGTGTGATCGGCTTCCGCGGGGAACCGTAAGATCGCATTCCCGCACTTCTTTTAGCTCCGCCTCTAAAATGCCTCCCTTCTAGTGCGGATTTTCCCGCTCGTGTGACCGGGGCCCATAGCCGCCATTTTGTGGCTGGCTCCACCTCTTGCAGCAGCCATTTTGTGCCTTCACCTTTCCCTCCCTAGTGTAAGGCTTGAAAAGATTAGGGAACATGTTCTAGCATACAGGACTGGCAAGATTATGTGTTGGGTTTTTTTTTGCTGTGAGTGGTATGTTGTTTTAACATATCTGGCTCATTATGGCCCCTGCCACACGGGGAGAAATTGATGCGGCCAAAGTGTGGCTTTTTAAAGCTGCACCAAAAGAAACACGCGGTGGCGGGATCAGACGGATCCCGTGAGCTGCTGCGCAGTTGCTCCCCGGCACGATCAGATGCCGGGGAGAAAGCCACGGAAGGGAGCACGAAGCAGCCGGCTGCGCATGTGTGCCCCTTGCACGTCTTCGATGCAGGCTTTGGAGTGTTTTAGTCCACTCAATCTGGAGGAATTCGACAGATTGCTCATATCTGTACGCCCAACCACTTGCAGCCTTGATCTGTGCCCTTCCTAGCTCATTAAAGAGGGTCACAAGGGGTTTCGAGGTGCCCTAAGGGAGATTATCAACAAGTCTCTCTCTGAGGGGTGATTCCCTGGGGCACTCAAGGAAGCGATGGTCCACCCCCTCCTTAAGAAACCATAATTGAATCCGGCTGAACAGGCGAACTATTGGCCAGTTTCCAATTTGCCCTATTTGGGCAAATTAATTGAGAGGGCGTTGGCGATACAATTACAGAGTTTCCTGGATGACACTTCCACCCTAGATCCCTTCCAGTCCGGCTTCCACCCGGAGCACGGGATGAAGACAGTGCTGGTCGCCCTTACTGACGACCTCCAGAGGCATCTGGATTGAGGCGGTGTGGTGGTATTGCTGTTGTTAGATCTGTCGGCCACGTTTGACACGGTCGACCACCAGCTGCTGACCTGCCGCCTCGCCGACGTGGGGATACAGGGGCTTGCTCTTCAATGGCTCGCCTCTTTCCTACAGGGTCGGGGACAAAGGGTGGCGCTAGGGGAACAGCAGTCCCAGAGACACCCACTTGAGTGCGGTGTGCCTCAGGGGGCTGTGCTTTAAAATCTACATGTGCCCCCTTGCCAAGATAGCTCGGAGGCATGGGCTAGGGTGTAATCAATATCCAGATGACACCCAGCTCTAT
>NW_015176232.1:0-4755 GCF_001447785.1 Gekko japonicus | reverse complement strand
CAGGAGTGTCTTCATCAAAAGGAGCCCAGACCTTTGCTAACTTTGCTACCTCAATCCATCACATTTATTGAAACATACTAGCGAACGTCCTTTCTCTAGTAATCTAACCCTTCCCACGAATAGATCTCCCTTTAATAACAAATCCACATAACACTTGAAGACTCTGCACACAGATCGCACCCTCAGAGCCTTTGTACAAATACAAGGATTTTCTTTTTCAAGACAAAAAGTTGTACAAATTGAGAGACTACTAAATGATACAGATTGACGGCAGGTAAGAATATGGGATACTGCTTCAGATGCCATTTTGTCTGGCCATGCAGTAACAAGATGATGATGATAGAGATTGAGATAAAACAGTTGAATGGAAAGTCTCAGGCAAATATTCCCTTATGTTCAAATACCACAGAGCTCTTCTTGTACACACCATTGGTGTAATGGTTAAAAGCGTGGACTCTAATCTGGGAGAACTGGGTTTGATTACCCACTATTCCACATGCAGCTGCTGGTGTGGCCTTGGGTCAGTCACAAGTTCTTTCAGAGCTGTTCTCACGAGGGCAGTTCTCAGGAGAGCTCTCTCAGCCTTACCTACCTCACAGGGAGGAATTTCAGACAGGCGATATGGTTCCCAAATGTTTTCTTGTCTGACATTTCAGACAGAACCATTTTAGAACCAGTCCCCTACAGGAATATATTTGTACTTTCACACACAAATGTTTCTGTCCCATTCAGGAAATGGGGCTGAACCATTTTATCTGTAAACCACTTCCAAGTAGTCTTCAGTTTCTTCTCCCGGTTCCGAAATGCTTTTTCCAGCTGTTTTTTGCCCGGGCAGGCCATCTCCGGCTTTTTTTAAAAAAACGTTCGCTTTAGAGTGCTATAGCGCTATGATACAACAGCAAAACAGCATTATAGCAACCCCATTGGAATGCCTGGAGTGTTGTGTTATAGCACTCTAGCGCTCTAAAGCGAGCGTTAAAAAAAAAAGCCGGAGATCACCTGTGCAAGCGAAAAACGGCAGGAAAAAGTGGAAAAAAGCAGTGCAGTCTGAAATGGCAAACCGCTTCAGATCCAGCTGTTTACCGGTAGGGGAAAGCAATGTGTGAAATGGAAACCCTATACCAGTTCACAACAGATCAAAAATGGCTTCAAAACGGTTTAAAAAGGGTACTGTGAAATTCCTCAGGGTGTCTGCTGTGGGGAGGAGAAGGGAAAGGAGATTGTAAGCCACTCTGAGTCACTCTTGAGTAGTGAAGGGTGGGATATAAATCCAATGGGAGCGGTGGCACAGATGGCAGAACGTCTGCTTTAACAAGAACTACAACAGCCACTATGGCTGTTCGAGAACCACCGCGGCCGGGGTGAGCTCCCAGCCCTAGTCCCAGCTCCTGCCCACCCAGCGGCTCAAAAGCACTTAAAAACTAGCGAGTAGACAAATGGGTATCTACCCTTAGATGGGTAGGGGGCACCCTCCTCCGACGAGGTGTGTGGCGGCGGCTTTAACAGCATCGGAACATTGGCGGCAGCAGAGCGTCGGCGGTGGAAGTGGAAAGGCGATGCAGCAGCAACAAAACATCGATGGAGCGATCCCTGGTGGCCAGCCGGCAGACGACGACGGAGGTGGAGATCGGGAGGCGTGTGGTGATGTGTAATGAGGGCACGGCAGAGCCTAACGGACAGAGCCGAGGCCGAAGCAGACACGAGCCGTGCGCCTGAGCGGTCCCGCTGACGAAAGCCGTCCTGAAAACACCAGAGACTGCCTGGAGAAAGCCGAGCCAGAGCAAAAACAATCCCACCACCAGGGTGCCGGTAGAATACACCCGCCCCGATATCATGTGGCCCTAGTTAGGGATCTAGTGTTCTTAGTACGCATTGTGTAAACCACCCAGAGACCCTCCGGGGTCAGGGCGGTATAGCAAGTCGAAATATAAATAAATAAATAAATCTCTTCTTTTTATAAGTTTTGAAGCCTGTGTGACAGCACATCTAAGCAGGTCTACTCAGATGTAAGTCCCATTTTGTTCAATGAGGCTTACTCTCAGGAAAGCATTTGTAAGATTGCAGCTTTTGTCCAGGATCTTTCTTTCCCTCTCTTTTTTGTTTTGCCAGCTTTGTGGAATGAGGTACGTGGCAAGTTGTTTCTGTGGCTCCTTTTATCCACTAGCTACATGAATGATTTGTGCATCTTTCCCCATCAGAGATATGCAAACATACATTCTCTCCTGTCCATGGGGCACACTAAATAGGCACATCACGCATTTGTCTATATGGCATATTGAATCACTTGGATACACTATTAAGCGGTCCCTGAATACATTTCACTGGGGAAGTTTAAGCACTCGTAAATGGTATCATTTTAGATGAAGTCTGACATGTTCCAAAAATGTGCTTCCCATTAAGGAATTAAAATCTTCTGTAAGCCCTTGTGTAACATTAAGTTGTCCACATCTGCATATTTCTACACGAATGATAAACACATCGTATCTACAAAACAGAAAACACGGCCTCTTGTTTCACACATCCCTGACTGAATTTATTTTTACATGCCTTCTTCCCCTGTGCTTCTTAAAGTTATTGTCCTTATATATTGCCTGCTCTGATTTGCAGATTTCAGCTCTCTCGGTGTTTCTCTTAATCACAGAAATGTTCTCTGATGCACCAGCCAGCGTATAAACCCTGTTCGATGTTTGTCTAGCCCAAAGACTGAATAGTGGCCAGCTCAGTAGGGTCCTCAGATTTGGGTTGGGAAATACTGGGAGATTTGGTAGTGCAGCTGAGGGTCAGGGGGTGGGACCTCAGCAAAGTATAATAGCACAGAGGCCACCCTCCAGAACTGCCAATTTCTCCAGAAGGGATCTCCTGTGTCTGGAGATCAGTTGTAATTCCAGAAGATCTCAAGGCCCCAGCTGGAGGTCAGCAAATCTAGGACCAAGCTTTCGGAACAACCATTTCCACCACCATACAAAGTTGTTACATGGGAGTCGGGCATTTACACTGAGAAATGTGTGCACAGTTTGACCCAAACCTATATTCTTCCACATTTTGGGGAGGCAGAAAGGAGTGAGACAAACCGTGCATGCTCTAGGGTGTGCAGCATCACTGTATATATGCTGACCCCCGTCTCTCAGGAGCAGAGGTCATTTCCAGCAGGAGCGCACAGGAGCGGAGCACTGGCAGTAAAGAGCCTAGGGGGCGGGCACATGCAACAAACCCCGCCCCCCGCCCCCTGCTCCCAGAAGCCCTCAGTCAGAGCAAGAAGCAGCCAGGTAAGTTGCAGAGCTCCCCCTGCCCCCCCCCGGTCCAAAACAGTCTGGTGGGACCTTTAAGACCAAGTTTTATTCAGGTACGAGCTCTCTCTCCTCTGCGAGGACAGATCTGCATGTCCCCCCCCCAATAGCTAGCAATCCAAAACAGTCCAGTGGAGCCTGAGCGGTGGGTGTTCCCTTCTGACACACTTCCGGTGATGGCAGGGGGTGTGGCATATGCAAATGAGCTACACTAATGAGGTATGCTAATGAGCTCCTGCACCTCTTTTTCTACGAAATGACCCCTGCTCAGGAGGGGTCGTTTCAACCAGCAGTGGACCCCATAGGCGTACCCCATACAGTCCGTATACCAGGCATCTTGACTTAAGTGGACACAAAGATTGATGCCAGGACTGGCAGGCCCTGCCAGGACTGGCAGGCCCCATAGTCATGCTGAGGAGGTGTCCCTGGGAAGCACAGGCAATCTTGTTCTGACAGCTGTGACCTCCCCTCCACCCTGCTGACATCTGCATACTCCAGACAATGGACTTGCCTCACCTCGGAGTTACTTCTTTCAATCTTAATTGCTAACCCCAGGGCTATTTTTGGGCAGGAACGCACAGGAGCCCTTCCGGTGAGGTCAGGGGGTGTGGCATATGCAAATGAGCTATGCTAATGAGTTATGCGAATGAGCTCCTGCACCTCCTTTTCTACGAAATGACCCCTGCTCAGGAGGGGTCGTTTCAACCAGCAGTGGACCCCATAGGCGTACCCCATACAGTCCGTATACCAGGCATCTTGACATACGTGGACGCAAAGATGGATGTCAGGACTGGCAGGCCCCATAGTCATGCCGAGGAGGAGTCCCTGGGAAGCACAGGCAATCTTGTTCCGACAGCTGTGACCTCCCCTCCACCCTGCCGACATCTGCATACTCCAGACAATGGACTTGCCTCACCCCGGAGTTACTTCTTTCAATCTTAATTGCTAACCCCAGGGCTATTTTTGGGCCGGAACGCACAGGAACGGAGTTCCGGCAGGCTCCCAAGTTGGCCACGCCCAACAGGAACTCATTAGCATAACAGGCCACACCCAACAGCAAAAACTCATTAGGATTGGCTACATTAGGGGTGTGTGGCCTAACATGCAAAGGAGTTCCTGCTACAAAAAAAGTCCCTTGGGTTTTGACAACAAACAAGGTAAACAGAATAAGAAGCAAAAGGTGGGTGTGGCTGGATAACCACACTTCTGGTAACATGGGGGTGCGTCCTAATTTGCTAATGAGCTGTGCTGGCCTAATATGCTAATGAGTTTCTGGTGTTGGGTGTGGCCTATTATGCTAATGAGTTCCTGCTGGGCTTTTTCTACAAAAAGAGCCCTGGCACTGGACTCTAATCAGTCTCTCCTCAGCCTTCCTCCCCACATTCCCTTCATAATGAAAAGTCCTGACTTCTACTCCTTTCCCACACCCCAACCACAGGTGGTTCATCAAGCAGTACTGTTTCCTTCA
>NW_015176231.1:0-4699 GCF_001447785.1 Gekko japonicus | reverse complement strand
GTCCCACCTGGAGGCTGGCATCCTTACTGTTCCCTAACCCCGTTTTCCTACATGTAATCCGAGTGCCTTAGGGTGCCACCTGTACAGGAAGGGGCACATTTCCAAAGGCCCTTTCCACATAGGTGCCATTTTCCTTCCATCAGTCCGCATAATGTATTCATGCGCTCTTTTTGTAGAAAAAGCCCAGCAGGAACTCATTAGCATAATAGGCCATGCCCAACAGCAGGAACTCATTAGCATATTGGGCCACACCCCTGACAGCACAGCTCATTAGCACATTAGGCCACACCCCCATCTTACCAGAAGTGTGCACATCCAGCCACACCCACCTTTTGCGTCTTATTCTGTTTACCTTGTTTGTTGTCAAAACCCAGGGCTTTTTTTGTAGCAGGAACTCCTTTGCATGTTAGGCCACACACCCCTAAAGTAGCCAATCCTAATGAGTTCCTGCTGTTGGGTGTGGCCTATTATGCTAATGAGTTCCTGCTGGGCGTGGCCAACTTCGGAGCCAGCCAGAACTCCGTTCCTGTGCGTTCCTGCCCCAAAATAGCCCTGGTATTCAATGACATTTGGGTCAGACCACAGAGATCAGTTCCCCTGGAGAACACGGCAGCTTTGGAGGGTGGACTCTATGGCAATATACCCTGTTGGGTACCCTCCCCTCCTGAAACCCCACTCTGAATGGCAGCTTTGGGGAATGGACCGCATGCCACCCCGTCCCTGCTGAGCTCCTTCGCCTCTCCAACCTCTGCCCTCCTCAGACTCGGCCCCCAAATCTCTAGGAATTTCCTTACTTGGAGTTGGCAACCCTATTGTGACTGCATTTGTTGTTATTCAATCACACAGTCGAGTCCGACTCTTCACGACCCCGTGGACCAGATCACGCCAGGCCTTCCGGTCTTCCACCGTCCTCTGAAGTTGGCTCAACTTCATGTTCGTTGCATCGATGACACTGTCTAACCATCTCATCCTTTGCCGTCCCTGTCTTCTTTGACCTTCAATCTTCCCCAGCATCAGGGTCTTCTCCAGTGAGTGCTCCCTTCTCATTGGGTAGCCAAAGTCTTTGAGCTTCAGTTTCATTATCTGGCCTTCCAGGGAACAGTCAGGGTTGATTTCTTTTAGGATTGACTGATTTGATCTGCTTGCAGTCCAAGGGACTCTCAAGAGTCTTCTCCAGCACCATAGTTCAAAAGAATCTATTCTTCGGCGCTCGGCCTTCCTTATAGTCCAATTGTGACTGCATAGGACTTAACAAAAGAACCTTAGGGTTTGATTTTTTAAAAAAGAGATTGGGATACTTCCTTGATGGCTGGGAAATCTTTGTCGCACCTCTGTTCCCTAGGGTTGTAGGGTTCCCAAATCCCCCCGGGGGGCGGATTTCCCCCCCGCTTTCAAGGCCAGATTCCCGCTCCTGGCCGGCACGATTTAGATGCCGGCCGGGAGTCCCCCGCTCCCGGCCAAAATCCATTTGGCAACCCTATAGGGTTGCCACTGTCAAGGCAACATCAGGGGAACATCTCTATGCCCTCTTGTTGGCCTAGGGTTGCCAAGTCGTATTTACCTTTTAGCAGGGGGAGTCCTGCACCTCTCCGGGAGTCGGGCACGTTGGGGGCAGGACCACAATTATTCGAGGGAAAACCATAGAGTTTTCCCTCGAATGACAGAGCATCCCCCCGCAACGTGCCCGACGTGATGATGTCACCTCCGGGTGACGTATTCACGCCGGACACATCTCACACTTTGGGGGCGGGGTTCCCCCCGGCAGCCCGATCCGGGCCAGTGGGGAACGGGCCTATCGAGTGGGGCTTTCCCCACCCCCTGGGGGGACCTGGGAGCCCCACTGTTGGCCTTCCAGAGTAACTGGTTGGCCACTGTGTGAGACAGGGTGCCAGACTAGATGGACCACTGGGCTGGTCCAGCAGGGCTCTTATCCTTTGAATCCCGGAGCCAGGAGGCAACATCAGGGGAAGGCTTCAGCCTCTCTGCCCTGTTGTTGGACCTCCAGAGGAACTAGGGTTGCCAAATCTACTTACCTTGGCGGGGGAGACTCGCTGGGCTCTGGGAGCTCTCCGGCGATGCGTGCGCGCGCGCCGCCAGCATGTCATAGAAAGTGACACGCTACGTCGCTCATGTTGGGGGCATGGCCCCGATCGTCGGAGGGGTTTTCCACACCCCCAATGTGAGCGACGTAGCGCGTCACCTCTGGTGACGCAACCACGCTGCGCTTCAGGGTAACCCCCCGCTTTGGAGGCCCGATTTCCGCTGCCGCGGAATCAGGCCCCGGGGGGAACTCCGCCCCCACTTGGCAGCCCTAAGAGGAACTGGTTGGCCACTGTCTGAGACAGGATGCCAGACTAGATGGACCACTGGGATGATCATACAAGACTCTTCTTATGTTCTAATCAGGGGGAGGCCTCGGCCTCTCTGCCCTGTTGTTGGCCCTCCATAGGAACTGGCTGGCCACTGTGTGAGACAGGATGCTGGACTAGATGGACCATTGGTCGGATCCAGCAGGGCTCTTCTTGTGTTATTATGAAGGCCTTGGCCTCTATGCCCTGTTGTTGGCCCTCTAAAGGAACTGGTTGGCCACTGTGTGAGACAGGATGCTGGACTAGATGGACCACTGTCCTGACCCAGCAGGGCTCTTTTTATGTTCTTAGAATGCAGAATCCTAGGTGTTTCTACATATATTCTGGAATGTTTTCATTGGTCAGAGATCACCATTGAATGCTGACAGTCACACTTAGGAGATGGCCCACTTCTGCCTTTGGGGATATTCGCAAACTACATCTGAGGCCGGGTTGCCATCCTCTAGGTGGTGGCTGGAGATTTCCCGCCATTACGACTGATGCCCAGGTGACAGAGATCAGTTCACCTGAAGAAAATGGCTGCTCTGGAAGGTGGACTCTATCACACTATATCCCATTGAAGTCCCTCCTCTCCACAAATCCTGCCCTCCTCAGGTTCCACCCACGAAAACGCCAGGTATTTTCGAACCTGGAGCTGTCGACTCTAAATTTAGTATTGTCTCGAGAATATCAAGTTATAACATTTTTGGCATTCATTACAATGTAGAGGTGTGCTTGTGTATCTTATCCAAACTTATGCACTAATGTTCGATATCAAGAATCAAGATGAAGTCATTAAAAATTCTATGGTAAAATGGGCACAAAACCTTGGTCACAATGTTGATTTAAATCAGTGGTCACAAGAGTGGGGGGAAATTGTAAAGATCACTAAAGCAATTGCATATAAAGAAAATATGTATAAAATGTTTTATAGATGGTATATCACTCCAGATAAATTGGCAGTGATGTATTCTAATGTATCAAATGTGTTTTGGAAATGTAAGAAAAAGTTGGGTCTTTTTACCATATGTGGTGGTATAGTGAAGAAGTAATGGTTTTGGATTCATGAAATATTACAAAAAATGTTAAAAGATTCTATACCTTTTGCTCCAGAAATATTTTTATTGAATATCCTACCATAAAATTGTAAAAAACGCGACTCTTATCGTATAATACATGTTATAACAGCGAGAATAATATATGCCAAATACTGGAGAAGAAAGGAAGTACCTTCGAGGGAAGAAATTTTAAGAAATTTTTTGGAAATTGCTGAAATGGACAAATTAACTTTAATTTTGAAAGGACAACCAGAGACAACTTTTGAGGAAACATGGTCAAGATTTTATAAATGGTTTGAAGAATCCAATAAATAAAATATACAGACTTTCAATGTACCTGAAGGTCACAAATACAGTACTTTTAGTAATGTGCAACTAGTTTATATAATGATACAAGGTGAATTATACAAAATAACATATGTTTAGATACGACTTTTTAATATATATATACAAGAAATCATAAGAATATTTGGATACCCTCATTTTATGTTATGCTTGTTTGGGGGAAAAAAAGAGAATTCCCATCTGAACGTGCAGGCAAAGCTTTTGCATTTATAGTCGGAAGGCAGGGTTGCCAAGTGCCAGATGGCGACTGGAGATCTCCTGGAATGACAGTATATCTCCAGACTACAGAGATCAGCTCCCCTGGAGAAAATGGATGCTTTGGAGGATGGGCTCTAGGACATTATGGTCTCTCCCCCTCCCCAGGCTCCACTTCCAAATCTCCAGGAATGTCCAAGACAGAAGCTGCCAACCCTGATTTAACCTGCAATGTGTTTAGGATTGTAAAAAGAGGTTTACATTCTATTCCAAGGCACGGACAGTACCCACCACCCCTTATAAATATATATATAGGAGGTAATGACAGTACAGTCACTTATGGCTGCAGAACTATCCTAGAAACAGAAAATAAATACAGGGAACAACACTTCCGGTTCCCATCTGAATGCCGCCATGTGACGGCCAGAACCGTTATGCGCACACGCCCGTGTTTACACACATAGAGGATCTCCAATACAGGATCACTACGCTTCATCAGAGATTACCCCCACCGCCCCAACCCTTCCCTCTTTCCCCATGGGTTTGCCCGCCCCTCACGCTCAATAGGGAACCGGAAGTGCTCCCCCCCCCGTTCTCTCAACTCGCTCGATGCTCTCTTCCCTCTTTGGTCCAGGAGACGGGGAGGCGTGTGCCTTCGTCACGTGACAGGGCGGCGATGGCGGCGCCCATGCGCGTCGCGGGGCAGTGACGGCGCGGGTGGGCGCTGCGGCGCGAGGGGGGGGGCAGGGAGGA
>NW_015176230.1:3191-5419 GCF_001447785.1 Gekko japonicus | reverse complement strand
CCGCCATCACTGCTCTATAAACTGGAAGTTTCCGCAAATCTCAGAAATTGTTGATGAGGCGGGCCAAATGTTGAAGTGAAAGTATGCATCCTGGAGGTCTGGTGAGGCCATCCAGGCTCCTGATTTGAGAAGTGGGAGAATATTTTGCAGAGACCATTCGAAATTTGTTATAGAAAATAAAATCGTTTCAAGCCCAGAGATCCATGATGGGTCGAAGGCCCGCATCCTTCTTTGGGATTGTGAAGTACCAAGAATAGAACCCCTAGCCCCTGAACTGGGGTTGGACAGGTTCGATTACATTTTTTGCTGGAAGGCTGTGGACCACATCCCGGAGGGCCTGGGAAGGAGGGGTGCTGACAAAGATTGGAGTTGTGGGTGTCTGTCAGAATTCTATTATGTATCTGTTGGCAATGATTGAGAGCACCCAATTGTCCGATGGCATCTTCTGCCACTTTTGAAGGAAACGGGAAAGGCGTGTTTCACTGGTGTGGAGGGAGAGCAACACAGGTGGAAGTGACCAGGTAGAGCAAAAGTCAAAGACCCTGTTAGGGTGTCCATGAATTCTTGGATCTGGGAGTTTGCTGGACCGACTGAGACTTAGGTTTTGTATAAGAGTGTTGGGTGTTCAAGCGGGAGTATTTTGCTTTCCAAGGTTGTTCTGGAGAGGACTTGGTGTACTGCCTTTTAGACCATGTATGGGACCAGGACTTCTGTTTTGAGGTGCATGTCGAACTTGTTACACCGAGCTTACGTGAGGTCCTAATACTCTTATCCATTTCTTGCAGGACTGTATCCATTGTAGCATGGAACAGGTCCTGACCATTGAATGGAAGATCTTCAATGCAAGAGCAAGTGTCCTGTGGGAGTGACGTGAAGCATAACTGTTAGCAAAGATGTCTACCATGTGTTTGGAGGAATTTAATTGTTGCTTGGCAAGGACCATACCTTCTTTTTGAAGGCAGCGAACAAGAAGGCACTTATCTTTTGGCAGTGCCTGAAGGACTTCAGACAATTGCTCCCAGAGAGAATACTGAAAACGTCCCATGCAGGCTAAGTAATTTGTGTTCTTAATTCCTAAGGCACCTGCTGAATAAAACTTTCTGCCAAATGCATCCAACTTCTTGCCTTTCTTGTTTGCAGGGGCTGAATGAGTGCATTTGATCCTGGATGCTGAAGTGACTACAAGAGAGTTAGGTTAAGGGTGACAAGAGAGAAACTCAGCACTGGTTTCTTGAATATGGTACATATGTTCTAGATGACGAGAAGATATAGGAGTGGAGCAGGGTTTGTCCCAGGGAGCTTTCGCTGCTTGAAGTACCACGTTGGTTACTGGCAAGGAGATAGGTGTGGAAGTGTCTAGTTGAACAATGTTAAGACTGAGTCTGTGAAAGTCTGTTTAGGTTGGATGATAGAAATGCCAATGTATGAGCCATATGCTTGACTAGTTCCCCATAGGATTTCAAGTCCTACGATGGTGAAACGGGGAATTTACTTGGGTGGGGGGGAAATCTCCGTGTGGAGAATGATGGTCAGATTCCACATCCACCAGATCGTTATCAGAGCAGGATCCAGAAGTTTCAGAGTCTGAGGATCCTGGCAGTAAGGTACCATCTAGTTTGGGTGCCGGTGGAGGAGTGAGCAGTGGTGGGGGTGATGGAGTATGTGATGTCTTATGCTTCATGTGATGCCTTATGCTTCTTTGCAGGTGGTGCCTGATCCTTCAATGTCAATTGCTTCAATGCCGAGGCTAAAGGGATCAGTTTTTATGGAGGTTGGGATTGATGGGAGTAATTGACTGTTGATCCCATTCTGGGGGGCGAAGGGGCATACATGGCAGTGCTGAGTGCAATGGATATGCCCCCATACGTGTACTGCATCTGTCGTTGATCCCAGGGAAGCACTGAAGACAGCTGAAATGTCGGTACCAACAGCCAGTATCCTGAGGGCGAGCATTCTTGAGAGTGAGAGCGCTCCTTGAGTCAGTCACTGGAACTTCAGTTGAGATAGGGCTCAGTATTGACTGGTCTCGAAATATCGTTTGCAGCAGAGGAGTCCCCAGAGGAGGGCCAATGGAACGATCTTTGTGTTAAATCGATCTCTTCCACATCCGACGCCGAAAAACATGGACACATCAGCGAGACAGTCCATTCCTGGAAGTCCCGTCGGTGGATCGGGGAGTCTAAGAGGCATAGAGGAGGCGCTTCCAATGCCAACAGCTGGGTCGGTGG
>NW_015176230.1:0-2714 GCF_001447785.1 Gekko japonicus | reverse complement strand
ATCTCACAGTTTGGAGATGAAGTTCACTGACCAAGTTGAAGAGCAACTGCTCAGTGTGGCGGTCAGAAAAGAACAGGTGGGAGACCCGGGCTCTGCCCCTGCAGGCATGGACAGTAAGGAGAGTGAAAATGGAAGAAACGATAAAAAGAGATTATTTAGACTTTCGTAACTAAGAACTAGGGTTTTAATAAAGGGCTTGGACTTTTCATGCAAAAAAAACAAACATCAAATGTTTTGTGAGCGCATCTCAGGAGTGTGTGCATGCCTCCTGAACATTTTAAAATTGTAACTTTTATGCAATTTTTATGGTTGTACTAATGTTAAAGTAACACAAAAGTAATGCGAATTCATCCATTTGGAGCTATTTTATTTCCCTCTTCTTCCAACAACACTCTTTAAGTATACTCTACAAGAGACAAATTATTATGTAAATTTATTTGCAGTTCCAGATTGTGCAAAATAATTGCTAACAGAAATGTATTATTTAGCCCCAGGCAATCTAACTGCATTCGAATTAAACATTAACTGTTGCTATTTCAGCAATGGCAAGAACCACCAGGCAGATGTCAACATCACTTGGATTGCCATTACCATGGCTTCATGCAAATTTATATATCTACCTTGCTGCGAAATGGAAGAAAAATTAGTTATTTCTAAAGTAATAAAAGTCTCCAGCTACTTTCTGGCCAAGCAGCACGGGGGCGGAGGGAGTTCAGATTTTCTTTGTATTTTCATTTAGCATGTTTTAATAGCCATGATTATTATATTACACATTTTAAGATAGCTGCTTAAGACAGTCACTTTAACACTACAATTAAACAATCAAGGGAATGTATTAAACAAAACAGAAAGCTGTGAGGATTTGCAACACATCAATGACCCAAAGTTATTATCCAGTTTAAAGAAACAGGTAAAGCTCTGATACGTCTCCAAATCTCCTACTATTTATTTATTTATTTAAATTTCTACCCCGCCCTCCCCACGAATGGGCTCAGGGCGGCTAACAAACAGGGGCACCATGTTCCAATACATAAAAACCGAATAAAACAGGATAAAACAGAATAAATGACCAAAAATTACATAAAGTAAATGCTGTTACTCTTGAATTATGACAAGATTGTGTCCAGTAGATGTTGCCTCCGTCCCAGTACAACGGTACCAATCCCCCACGCCACTGAAGTTCGATCATCATAGCACCTCTCCGTTTTCAATTATCAGCCGGGCTCATTGGTAGTGGTAGTAGTGGCGGCTCTTGGACGAAAACCTGGCGGAACAGCTCTGTCTTGCAGGCCCTGCAGAACTGTACAAGGTCCCGCAGGGCCATGATCTCCTCCAGGAGCTCATTCCACCAGGTAGGAGCTGCCACTGAGTAGGCCCTGGCCCGGGTTACAGCAAGCCGGGCCTTCCTGGGGCCTGGGATCACTAAGTGATGTTATGCTTCAGACCGTAGTGCTCTTTGGGGTATATACGGGGAAACGCAGACCCTCAGGTATGTCGGACTCTGGCCATATAGGGCTTTAAAGGTAAGAACCAGCACTTTGAAGCAAACCCGGTATGCTATTGGCAGCCAGGGCAGCGCTTTCAGCACAGTCCGGATGTGCTCCCATATAGGGAGACCCAACAACAGCCTGGCTGCAGCATTCTGCACTAGCTGCAGCTTCCAGATTTGCGACAAAGGCAGCCCCATGTAGAGAGTGTTACAATAGTCTAATCTCGAGGTGACGGTCGCATGGATCACTGTAGCCAGGTCATCACGGTCGAGGAAGGGAACCAACTGCCGAATCAGCCTAAGATGGTACAAGGCCTGCCTGGCAGTGGCTGCTACCTGGGCCTCCACAGTTAGGGAGGAATCCAGGAGCATTCCCAGACTCCTAACCTCCGGCGCTGGCACCAGAGGCACCCCACCGAAGGTTGGGAGAGGGATCCCCAACCCCAGACCACCCTGACTCAGGCACAGGACCACCATCTTCGCTGGGTTCAGTTTCAGCCAACTCAGTCTGAGCCACCCAGCCACAGCTTGCAAAGCCTGGTTCAGATCTTCTGGTCTGGAGTCCGACCGGCTGCCCAACATCAGACAGAGCTGGGTGTCATCTGCATATTGATGACACCCTAGCCCATACCTCTGGACAATCTGGGCAAGGGGGCGCATCACACTGGGGACATACTACCCCAAGTGAGAAAAGGAAGAACTGCCTACACAGCCAACTAAAGCTGTATTCAGGAGACATTAAATACCAAGAATGAGCTTCAGGTTCTGCAATTAATATCTTGTGCTTTCTTTCAGCAACATATCTTGCACTTTGGTATACATATAACATTTATTTATTCAAAATATTTATATCCCACTTCTCTTTAGAAACCAGACCCAAAGGAAGCATACATACCAAATCTTAACAATCCATCAGAATTAAAGTACAACACAAACACTTGTAATAACAAAAGAAAACCAGTTCCATAAAACCCAGAGATAGCCATCAAGTGACCCAAGGCATCATAGTCTAAGGCTCCTTTACACAATTCTGCTTTGCACAGCTTCCTGAACTTCTATGGATTAAACCTCTTCCTTATTCACTCTTGCAAATTATTCCAAAGTACTACAGTGGCAACTGAGAAGCTATGAGCTAGAGCTGAAGCAGATCCTACCATCATTCAGGATGGCATAATGACACTAGAAGACTAGTTCACGTGGAATGGCAGATTGGACTCACTGTGAA
>NW_015176229.1:4164-5542 GCF_001447785.1 Gekko japonicus | reverse complement strand
TTTCTATAAACTACAATGAAAAAAAGGGATGGGGAAATTACAACTAAAGTAGAAAGAAAAGTAAACTAAAAACCCAAGTATAGGAGATCATTACAACAGCTTGTATTAGTGTTACTCTAAAATGCTATAGTTACATTGAACATGGTTGTTTAAGCTACATTATTTGTCTTTATGACCAGTAATTTCACTGTTTAAAGAAAACACAAGAGCATCAACAGTTAATAAAAGCTTATAAGGCACAATTCATAGTTCTTCAGCCTTCATTTTTTTAAAATCCTTACTAATCCTCATTTGATAATCACGTTTGGGGGCCGCCACCCCCTCCTCAGAAGTAGAGTCCTCGTTGGAAGTAGAGATAGAGGAAACAGTTGCATCGCTAGGTTTACTGTCTCAGTCTTTTCCGTCCTCACCCAACTCTCCCAGTTGCAGTCTCAGAAACACCCGCACTTTAGAGACAGAGTCAGTTTTTTCTTTTGTATCCTTAAGTTTGAAAAGGACCCCTTCAGAAGAAGAAGAAGAAGAAGAGATTGGATTTATACCCCGCCCTTCACTTGGAGTCTCAGAGCGGCTTACAAACTCCTTTCCCTTCCCCTCCCCACAACAGGCACCCTGTGAGGTGGGTGGGGCTGTGACAGAAACTGCTCTTTTTCAAGGACAGCTGTGCCAGAGCTTGTGACTGACCCAAGGTCACATCAGCAGGTGCAAGTGGAGGAGTGGGGAATCAAACCCGGTTCTCCCAGATTAGAGTCTGCACACTTAACCACTACACCAAACTGGCTCTCAGGGACCAACCATCTATAAGGAAAGCTGTTTGTTTGTAAGAACATAACCAAGTCTTTATATTCCTTCCTCTTCTCCTTATTTCAAATGGGATATCTTTTAGAATCCTGATTATGTTGCCTCCAATTTTCAGGGGTGCTCCTGATGTTGTTTTCAAAATTTGGTCCCTCCCATGTCTCTTCGAGAATCTTACTACTATCTCTCCAGGCAGATTATTCTTAATGTATACGGAGTAGGCTCTGTAGACCACATCCATTTCACTTATAAGCTCTGAAATAACATCTGTGATTTCTTTTAGCACTCTGGGATGCAAGCCATCTGGCCCTGGATATTTGAAAGTATTTAAGGCAGCCAGATGCTCTCTAACTATCTGCTTACTTACTTTGGATTGGCAGTTCCTCCTTCCTTCATATGTCCTGCATTCTTCAGTTTGTATACAGCTCGCCTTATGGTTAAAGACTGGCGCAAAGTGAGAGTTAAGTAATTCCGCTTTGTCTTCATCCCTTGTTAAGGCTTGACCGTCTTCCCCTAGCAGTGATCTTACCCCATCCCTGTTCTTCTTCTTGCTCCGAACATAGGCACAGAAACCTTTCTTGTT
>NW_015176229.1:0-4144 GCF_001447785.1 Gekko japonicus | reverse complement strand
ATCCCTCGCAAGCCTCCGCTCCATCTGTGCTTTAGCCTTTCTGACAACATCCATGGAGATTCGAGCCTGGTTCTTGTACTCCCCCTCAGTAATTTGTCCCTCCTTCCATTTCCTGTACATTTCCCTTTTTAGTCTCGGCTCTTCAGAGAGTTCCGTTTGGCCACCTCAGCTTCATTACCCATCTCCCACCTTTCTTTCTCGCTGGGAAAGTTTGCAATTGTGTCTGCAAAGGGGAACGTGCTGCTGGACTATACCAGAGAATAACAACGAAACAACAGCAGCCCGTACAAATGCATTCTCTGTGGTGGACTCCACTGTCCTGACGCATTCCTGGACCAGGGCAGAGCGTGCAGCTGGAGCGGAGGGTGAGTAGAGTGGGGGCAGGTTTTAAAGGGTGGTTTGAGAACAGGGTCAAGCGGCCGAAAGTCATCTATGAGCAGACAGAGGACAGATCTGGGAGGCACCAAGAGGCCGTAGGAGAAGTCACAGCGGGCGAGCAGAGTCTGGTACAGTGCGCCCTTCACTGTTGGCATTCCAGAGGCCCCCTGGACAGTGGAGGGGAGGCAGCCTGTGTGACTTTGGTCCCGGGTCAGGTCAGTTGGGGCACTCCCGTGGCTGTCATTGGGCCGGTTGTGAGCCGAGGCCTGCTTCTGCTGCCCCTCCGTCACTGTGTGAGCCGGCGGACATGGGGTGGTCAGGGTGACATTTCATCGTAAATCTCTTCTTGTTCCGTGGGGAGCTGGACAGGGCACCTGCTGCCTGACCAGGCCAGAATTTGCGTGGAGGGTAGGTCCTTGTTAGAAGAATACCCACAAAACAACAACAACTCATAGGAGTCAGGGTAAAACTCCTGTGGTGCATAACCCCAAAAAGATCCTATCAAATGGGGCGTAAGGAGCTGGAGCCTTCTGTGTGGGGAGCAGATCCCCTGCCACTGAGCCACGGCCCCTCCTCAGCCCAATTCCAGCCTCGGGCACACCGTTATTCAATTCAAATGACCAAGCCGTTAGGTATAAGTAGGCAATACCCTTGTACTTTATTTACAGTCCGTGACCAGAATACAAATAAGGAAGAAAAGTAATGACCGTAGCCTGGTAAAATATAAAAATTATGGTATACAAATATAAAACTGTATAAAAGTAATTAAAACTAATACAAATGCAGCAATTTCTAGCCTAACTACATAAAGATATAGTCGTAAAATATAATCACTACTATATTCCACATTAAGTTGGGGAATATATGTAGAATGCAATTTAATTGCTTGGTAGCAGAATTTAGCAGCTTTCCGGGTGGTCTCTAGTAGTTAATACCCAATCCAATTAGGTTTCCTTGGCCTCCTTTTTTTTAAACCTCAGGCTCCATGAAATTGCTGAGCGGTCGGGTTAGAACGGATAAAAGGAAGTACTTCTTCACCCAAAGATTGATTAACACATGGAATTCACTGCCACAGGAAGTGGTGGCAGCTCAGAGAGAGGGTGTGGGTGCAGAGCAGGTTTTAAAGGGTGGTTTGAGAACAGGGTCAAGCGGCCGAAAGTCATCTATGAGCAGACAGAGGACAGATCTGGGAGGCACCAAGAGGCCGTAGGAGAAGTCACAGCGGGCGAGCAGAGTCTGGTACAGTGCGCCCTTCACTGTTGGCATTCCAGAGGCCCCCTGGACAGTGAAAGGGAGGCAGCCCCTGTGACTTTGGTCCTGGGTCAGGTCAGTTGGGGCACTCCCGTGGCTGTCAGTGGGCCGGTTGTGAGCCGAGGCCTGCTTCTGCTGCCCCTCCGTCACTGTCTGAGCCGGCCGACTTGGGGTGGTCAGGGTGACATTTCATTGTAAATCTCTTTTTGTTCCATGGGGAGCTGAACAGGGCACCTGCTGCCTGACCAGGCCAGAATTTGCGTGGAGGGTTGGTCCTTGTTGGAAGAATACACACAAAACAACAACAACTCAATAGCAGTCAGGGTAAAACTCCTGTGGTGCATAACCCCAAAAAGATTCTATCAAATGGGGTGTAAGGAGCTGCAGCCTTCTGCGTGCGGAGCAGATCCTCTGCCACTGAGCCACGGCGCCTCCTCAGCCCAATTCCAGCCTCGGGTACACCGTTATTCAATTCAAATGACCAGGCCGTTAGGTATAAGTAGTTAATACCCTTGTACTTTACTTTATTTACAGTCCATGACCAGAATACAAATCAGGAAGAAAAGGAATGACCTTAGCCTGGTAAAATATAAACATTAAGGTATACAAATATAAAACTGTATACATGTATTTAAAACTAATACAGCTATTTCTAACCTAACTACATAAAGATATAGATATAAAATACAATCAGCTACTATATGCCGCATTAAGTTGGGGAATATAGGTAGAATGCAATTTAATTGCTTGACAGCAGAATTTAGCAGCTTTCCGGGTGGTCTCTTGTAGTTAATATTCAATCCAATTAGGTTTCCTTGGCCTCTAATATTTTTTTTTAACCTCAGGCTCCTCTTCCGCCCTTTGGTGTTCCTCTCTCTTTCGTGCCTTCCCTCATCCAATGTTCTAAAACCAGCTTCTTGTTGTGCTTCCCTCATTCAATCTACTAAAACCAGCTGGTGGTGGTGGTGATGAGATTGTCTGAACTGTTGAACACTTCAGGTGCCTTTTCTCTGGTGGCCCACGTGGAGCCCGGGGAGACTGTGTGGTGTAGTGGTCAGGGGGTTGCTCCTTTCTTGCAGCATCTCTGGCCAGCCACCCCTTCGAGCACCGCAGCTCTTCACTTCTCCACTCTGGAGCTCGCCCTTCCAAGTCCCAACAAAGAACATGCTGCTGCCTCAGATGAACCCTCCACGCAAAAAGTGACACTGCCCCCCCACACACACACTGAGGGGTCATCCCCCCCAGCCACTGGCAGGGAATGGAGAGGCAGGGTTGTTCGATCCAGGTGAGGGAACCTGCAGAGATCAGCGGGTGGAGCCTGGAGAGGACAGGAGCCTCAGTGGGGCGAAACACCACAGAGCCTCCCCACCCCTTCCCAAGCATCCATTTTATCCAGTGTAACTGATCTCTGTAGCCTGGAGATGGCCTGTAATTCCAAGCGATCCCCAGGTCCCTCCCAGTGTTCCCTCTAAGATGAGTTAGTATGAGCTAGCTCACAGTGAGACGGAGCTGTTTCACAGGCCCTTGGATACGGTGAGCTAGCTCACACATTTTTGTCTTAGCTCAGGAAGGGAGGGCTCCAAGGCAAACTGATTTGTGCAGTAGCCAAATCGCTCGCTCCCAACTTTAATGCCAGTCATCACAATGTAGAATTTTGGCTCACAAGACTCCACAGCTTAGAGGGAGTATTGGTCCCACCTGGAGTTTGAGATCCCTAATCCCCGCTCCTAGATCTGTGTGGGTGGGAGAGGAGAGTGGTTACTAGCCATGGTCACTGAGGGGAACCTCCACATTCAGAGGCAGTAAACTGCTGAATTCCAGAACCAGGAGGCAACACCAAGGGAAGGCCTCGGCCTCTCTGCCCTGTTGTTGGCCATCCAGAGGAACTTTATTATTGGGACAGAAAATACTCTCACACAGTCATACTAGACATGACTATCAGCATATCTGTATATTATCGTAAACTAGGGTTGCCAAGTCCCCCTCGGGGGTGGGGAAACGCCTGCCCGAGAGGCCCGTTCCTCGCTGGCACGAATTGTGCCGCCAGGGGGACCCAGAGGTGACATAATTGCATCAGGCACGTTGCGGGGGGACGCTCTATCATCTCAGGGAAAACACTATGGCTTTCCTTCGAATGATTGAGGCCCTGCCCCCAACATGCCCGCCGCAATTGCGGCGCATGCGAAGAAGACTCCAGGGATGTCTGGGGCTCCCCCCACTATTCATAAGGTAAGACTTGGCAACCCTCTCTTAAACTTTATAGAACTGAAAACACATGTCTCTTTAATAATGTATTATTAGACACCCTAAATGTTAATAATTTTTGGGAACAATTAATACACAATAAACAAAAATATCCTGGAAAAAATGAAAAGACTAAGAGTCCAGTAGAACCTTAAAGACTAACAAAATTCATGGCAAAGGATGGCCTTTCGCGAGTCACTGCTCAGTTCTTCAGATACAGCTATGATGTGAGTCCCTTCATTCTTATATCTTGGCGAGTGCAGTGATTGCA
>NW_015176228.1:0-5108 GCF_001447785.1 Gekko japonicus | reverse complement strand
CAACAACTGGCATTCCTATGGGGCTTCCCCTAGAACTGTGAGGTTCGCTTGCTGGGGTCCTGACTTCTCCCCCACCCCAGCAGAGACATCTTATTGGAGTCTGAAGACCATCTCTTTCTCATCATCACACCTGGAAGGAAACTCTCTCTACAGTCACAGGACTAGAATTTACAATCACTTGTTGTACTTCATCCTCAAAAGACTTGCTTGGCAAGGCAAATGGGAAGGGCAATGGAAGAGATATCTGCCACCGTTCCCATTAAACTAAATTTGGGCAGTTTTGGGGAGGGGAGGGATAGCCAGGATATAGAAAAATCCCTACTGGAGGGCTGCCAGGGAAATGTTACTACCAGGGGCTCAGGGGATAAAATGCACACTCATGAATCAGGAGTCCCCAACCGGTGACTTGGCTTCTTGTGTGAGTCGTGACTTGACCTTCCTCTTTCTTCCAGCAGGAGAGGTCGAGGAGCCAGTTTGGGAATGTCAGGGCTTCACATTGGAAAAAGCTCAGAATGAACAGGCTGAAGGAAACTTCAGGAATAGAGCTTTTGAATGCTCAGAGTATGGAAAGAGATTTAGTAGGAGTGGCAGTCTTCAACGGCAAAAAAGAACCCACACAGGGGAGAAACCTTTTGAATGCTCGGAGTGTGGAAAGAGATTCAGTCAGAGTGGCCATCTTCAACTCCATCAAAGAACCCACACAGGGGAGAAACCTTTTGAATGCTCAGAGTGTGGAAAGAGATTCAGTCGCATCGACAGTCTTCAACTCCATCAAAGAACCCACACAGGGGAGAAACCTTTTGAATGCTCAGAATGTGGAAAGAGATTCTGTCACAGTAGTCATCTTCGATACCATCAAAGAACCCACACGGGGGAGAAAGGTTTTGAATGTTCAGAGTGTGGAAAGAGATTTCATAGGAGTGACAAACTTCAGCTCCATGAAAGAACCCACACAGGGGAGAAACCTTTTGAATGCTGAGAGTGTGGAAAGAGATTTCATAGGAGTGACAAACTTCAGCTCCATGAAAGAACCCACACAGGGGAGAAACCTTTTGAATGCTGAGAGTGTGGAAAGAGATTTCATAGGAGTGACAAACTTCAGCTCCATGAAAGAACCCACACAGGGGAGAAACCTTTTGAATGCTGAGAGTGTGGAAAGAGATTTCATAGGAGTGACAAACTTCAGCTCCATGAAAGAACCCACACAGGGGAGAAACCTTTTGAATGTTCAGAGTGTGGAAAGAGATTCAGTCAGAGTGGCAATCTTCAAGCACATGAAAGAATCCACACTGGGGAGAAACTTTTTGAATGTTCAGAGTGTGGAAAGACATTCAGTCGGAATAGCACTCTTCAAGAGCATCAGAGAACCCACACAGGGGAGAAACCTTTTGAATGCTCAGAGTGTGGAAAGAGGTTCAGTCAGAATGGCAATCTTCAACAGCATCAAAGAACCTACACAGGGGAGAAACCTTTCAAATGTTCAGAGTGTGGAAAGAGATTCAGTCAGAGTGGCCATCGTCAACTCCATCAAAGAACCCACTGTCAGAATCGGACCCTTGCTGGGCCTCAGGGTCAGTCTAGATGAGCTCTGGTGTTCTATTGTAACAGGGCTCAGTATAGTTATGCTTTAATGATGTAAATATCTATGCTCTGTTCTTCCTATTGCATCTGTTTTCCTCCCACTTGATTCCCATAAAAGCACCTGCCGGCAGTGTCTCTATTTGTTCCCACGGTTCCTCTTCTGTCATTCTGGAAGGGGAATCAGAGACATGTTTGAGTGAACTGGAAGATTAGTAGCACTTGTTAACACTGTCAAGAATTCCTCGTATTGTGAAGGCCGGGGAGTGTGTGCCCTTCCGATCTTTCATGGCCTTCAAAGGAAGTCAAAGGAGAAACATTCTCACTCTAGTAACTGACCGGTAGTTACCTGTCTATGTACTATGTAACTATGACGTGTGAATGTGGGCTGGATCAGAGGTCTTGTAATTTACAACTCTGCAATTAATGTTAGTTTTGTCAAGGAGTTTCACCCATCCTGCGAACTTTTCTGATTTCCGGAATAAAGCCTTTTAATGGACTTATCTGCGTCTGAGAGTTTACTGTAGTGGCTGACAGATTGACAGAAGTCTTTAAATCATCTCCCCTCTTACCTCCCCCCTGTTTCGGGACGATGGTGACTGACGGGAGAGACGACAGCTCAGGCGAGGTCTTAGATTCTACGCTGTTGCTCTTTGAAACCCCAGACTGTGGGGCTGGTTCCACAGACTCTATTTCTAATGGAACTGGCAGGGCAGGGAGTGTGGAATCCAGCGGGGGAAGGGCAGAGATCACCCTCCCTTAAACTCCCAGGCGGGCAGCCTCGCGGATGAGGAGAAGGGAACTTTTCAACCCTGCAAACTTTGAGAATGAGGCGAGGCCTCTACGGAGCCCGATAAGGCAGCTGAATAGCCAGTTGCCATAAGTGACTCGAGACCTGATGCAACAGGAATGGGAGTGAGTTCTCGAGGCTAGACGTTCTCCAGCACAAGGGGAGAACCCTGGGTGGGAACGACCCCCTGATGGGTTGGATACAAGTTTTGATGCAAACCCTGGGGCGCTACGTTTCTTTTTGATTCAAGTGTGTGCCCTGCTGAGAGATTGGGGCGATTCTTTCACCTCTGATGAGAAGCGTGTGGAATATATTGAGATGAGGCTACGAGGCGTGGCGGCGCGATGGTATGTGGCACTATACCAAGCCCCGGCTCCCGAGCTATGAGACCTGGATGCATTTCTGCAGTATCTACGGCGGCAGTTTGAGGATCCTTTGAAGAGGGAGATAGCCCGGAACTGTCTGCGGGAGATGCGGCAGGGCAATCGCTCCGTTCAGGATTATTCTGATGACTTTAAAGCCAAGCTCAAGGACTGGCCAGACGAGGTGTTGGATGGGTTTTACTGTGCTGGGCTGAACACCGTGGTGCTGGAGAAGGCACTGGAGCAAGGTAACCCCCTCACCCTGATGGCGTGGATCCAGATGGCTGCAGAGGTAGACGCTCGCCACGACTTGGTGGAGTGGTATAGCCGGGAATCTGCGGGCCAAGGCAGATGGGTAAAGCAAAAGCCCCGCAAGCATGAGGCCGACCAGCATGGTGGAGGACGACTGCAAGCATCGGGAGGCAAGGAACGCACGGTGGAAGGCAGAGACCGAGGCGAGGAGAAACCATCGTCCCCAAGGAGCCCTCTGTGCCACCGCAACCCTCTTGCCTGATTCCCCTGCTGCTGGGAAGGAACTCGAGTCCCAGCCGGAGGGAAACGACCTGGACCTGCTGTGAAGAGCATCAACCAGCAGTTCTCTGATCCCCGGGCGCGAGAAGCGGTGAGAGATGGTACCTCGTTGTTTTTCCTTACAGTGACTATCCTCAATCCTGAAGGGGGCACCCAGTTGAGAGTTAGAGCTCTCCTAGATTCAGGATGTTCCCGGGACCTTATAAGTCCATCCCTAGTCACTGGGTTGGGAGTGGGGGTGGTGAAGCTAGAAGACCCCTTGGGTTTTACCCAAATGGATGGGATCCTGTCAGCACCAAACTATGGAGATGCCAGTGGGGGTGTCCGGGCATTGGGGAAAACGTGTCTTTATCATTCACCCCACGGTGCGGTATCCAGAGTGTTGGGGAGCCCTTGGCTGTCGGCTCACGACCCCTATGTACAGTGGAGTCCAGGCTCCATTACTTTTTTGGATCCGCGTTGTAAAGCGCATCAATGGGACCGAGAGTGGGGGGTGGAACCCCGGCTGCCCCAGCCAGAGTTTGCCTGGCAAGAGAAGAACCACTAGACAACCCTGAGGAATACTGGGACTTGGGGAAAGTTTTTGAAGAAAGAGAGGCAGACGAACTGCCTCCACATCATAAAATGGATTGTGCTATTGAGATTGTGGAAGGACAGACTTTGCCTAAAGGGAAAAGTTATGCAATGAACCCTGCCGAACGAGAGGAACTAAGGCGGTTCGTTGACAAGAACCTAGAGAGAGGATTTCTCCGTCCAGCCACCTCCCCCTTTGCTGCTCCTGTGTTATTCCTGAAAAAGAAGGATGGAGGGTTGAGATTGTGCACAGACTATCAAGGTTTGAATGCTGTACCTATGTCAAATGCTTACCCTCTCCATCTGACAGGGTCAGTCTAGATGAGCTCTGGTGTTCTATTGTAACAGGGCTCGATGTAGTTATGCTTTAATGATGTAAATATCTATGCTCTGTTCTTCCTATTGCATCTGTTTTCCTCCCTCTTGATTCCCATAACAGCACCTGCCGGCAATGTCTGTAAAATGTTCCCACGGTTCCTCTTATGACATTCTGGAAGGGGGAGCAGAGACATGTTTGAGTGAACTGGTAGATTAGCAGCACTTGGTAACACTGTCAAGAATTCCTCGTATCGTGAAGGCCATGGAGTGTGCGCCGTTCCGATCTCTTGTGGCCTTCAAAGGAAGTTAATGTATAAACGTTCTCACTGTAGTAACTGACCGGTAGTAACCTATCTATGCACTCTGTAACCATGACGTATGAATGGGGCTGGACCAGAGGTCTTGTAATTTCCAACTTGGCAAAGTAATGTCAGTTCTGTCAAGGAGTTTCATCCATCCCGCGAACTTTCCCGATTTCCAGAATAAAGCCTTTTAATGGACTTATCTGTGTCTGAGAGTTTACTGCAGTGGCTGACAAAATCCTGGCCAGCCATCAAGGAAGAAGGGAAGGTTAAATGGACAATTACTAGTCTATTTAAGAAAGATGTTTACTCAGTAAAAGGTGGAATAAGAGATCTGTCTGAATTTGAAAACATAATTATACAACAAAAGGATCACCTACTAGGATGAGTTTATGAATTATTACTTCAATTTGATTCAGAGACGGAACAAGTCAAAACGTGTATGATAAAATGGATGTAGAATTTTGGCGAAGAGGTATCTTTTCAACAATGGGAAAATTTTTGGACAAAAGATATAAAGTTCACAGCTCTTCAAGCATTAAGAGAAAATTGGCATGAGATGTTTTATCATTGGTACATTACCCCCCAAAGACACTGAAAATTAGACAAACCCTTTGTTGTTTTCTTGGAAATGTAAAGAGGTAGATGATACTT
>NW_015176227.1:4439-5510 GCF_001447785.1 Gekko japonicus | reverse complement strand
TGTAAGCTGCTTTGGGTTCCCATTGGAGAAAGTGGGGCTATAGAGGAATTAGATCAATAATCTGATTAATTAATAACCATTGATGAACTTACCCACCATGAATGTATCTCCTGCCCTTTAAAAGACATCTAGGCCAGCGGCCGCCACCACTACCTGTTTCAATAAATGACTCCGGCATCATATGAAGCAGTACTTTCTTTTTCCTGTCTTAAATCAATTTAATTGGGTGCTCCACACCAAAGATTCTGGCATCGTGGGAGGACTCCATTGTTCTCCTCTGTGTCCACTATCTTCATAACACCCGCTGCTTCATACTTCTCTTGAACAGAGGTCTCAGGGGTGCCATTGCACTGGCTGATGCCCACGGAGTGTTTTTTTTTAAGTGGACGGGGCCGGGTGGGGCTTGTGACCATCAGGGCTCCTGATTGGCCATTGGATATCTGATTGGCTGATTTTTTAAAAAATGCTATGGTAGCAGCCAATGTACCCTCTAAGCTGTGGAGTCTTGTGAGCAAAAATTCTACTTTGTGAGCTACTGGCATGAAAGTTGTGAGCGAGCGATTTTGGCTGCTGCATAAATCAGTTTGCTCTGGAGCCATCCCTTCCTGAGCTGAGACAAAAATGTATGAGCTGGAGGCTACAAAGCTGTGAGCTATCTCATACTAACTCAGCTTAGAGGGAACACTGGTAGCCGCCGCCACCACAGTTCAAGGATCGCCACTGTTATGGAACACAAGGACATAAGAAGAGCCCTGCTGGATCAGACCAATGGTCCATCTCATCCAGCATCCTGTCTCACGCAAAAACAGAAATCATCACTTCAATTTCTTTTTCCATTTCATGTAAAAAGTCCATAAGGGGTTTCCAGTTAACCATAAACGTAGATAATGTATTTTCCCTGATCAGAGAAGTAAGCCTGGCCATCTCCGCAAGTTCCACCATCTTCACCAGACATTCTTCCATTGTAGGCAATATTGGAGATTTCCATTTCTGGACGTATAATAATCTCGCCGTCGTTGTCATATACAACAACAGAGTTCCATGGTTTCACCCCCCCCCCAATGTCTGTCC
>NW_015176227.1:0-4350 GCF_001447785.1 Gekko japonicus | reverse complement strand
AAATCTGTCCGTGTTTTTCAAAAAACAAAACAGAGTTCCAGGGTTTCCCCCCCCCCCCAACTGACTGTCCATTAGTGCCAACAAAAAAGCCTCAGGTTTCAGTTGTATATTAATCTTTAAAATCTTCTGAATAACTAATTGTATTTGTATCCAAAACTTCTTAGCGTCTTCTTACTTCTTCACCCAAAGAGTGATTAACACATGGAATTCACTGCCACAGGAAGTGGTGGCAGCTACAAGCATGGACGGCTTCAAAAGGAAATTAGATAAGCATATGGAGCAGAGGTCCATCAGTGGCTATTAGCCACAAGGTATAGATAGGGACTCTGGGGCAAGTGATGCTCTGTCTTCTTGGTGCTTGGGGGGGTCAACAGTGGGAGGGCTTCTAGTGTCCTGGTGGCCCCACTGGTGGACCTCCTGATGGCACTGGTATTTCTGGCCACTGTGTGATACAGAGTGTTGGGCTGGATGGGCCTTTGGCCTGATCCAACATTGGCGTCTCTTAGTACATGTCCACCACAAATGATAAAATGTTCCTTCTTGCTGATCACATTTCCAACATTTGTTCAAAATATTTTTGTACATTTTAGCTTCTTTTTTTTCTCCTGGGGACATATACCATCGCTACATCATCTTCTAAAACTAGAACTTGGTGAAAATTTAAGACCCTTTGACCGTATCTTTTGCCGTTGTTCCAACTGAATGCTACATCCAATTTTTGTAGCCCATTTTACCATAGATTCTTTAGCCTGTTCTGTCTCAAGTTACGTTGCCTTTTAAAGCAAATGGAATAGAAATATGCAAAGCAACTCCTGTCAAAAGTCTTGGCATAGTAAGAGAAGCATAAAGGAATCATTTGGAGCAAAGAGCTGAGAAGAAGGTCAAGCAATGCTTCTCTCAGGCTATGCATTCAAACCAGAATGTTAAGTCTGGTCCTTTAATGACCATCCGTAATTTGGGCAGGGTGACTCTTGTAAGCTGTTGTCATTATGACTGGATGTAAGACGGACTAAGGAACGCACCACACCAAAAGAACAAAACAAAAAAAGAGAGAGAGGAAAAAGTGATGCTCTGTGTGTGATAAAGAAGAAGAAGAAGAAGAAAAAAAAGAAGAAGAGGAAGAGGAGGAGGAGGAGGAGGAGGAGGATGAGGAGGAGGAGGAGGAGGAGGAGGAGATTGGATTTATATCCCGCCCTTCACTACCCAAAGGAGTCTCAGAGCAGTTTACAAACCCCTTTCCCTTCCCCTCCCCACCACAGACACCCTGTGAGCATTGCTCCCTCTAAGCCGTGGAGTCTTGTGAGCAAGAATCCTGCTCTGTGAGCTGCTGGCATTACAGTTGTGAGCAAGCGGGTTGGCTGCTGCATCAATTAGGTTGCTCTGGAGGCATCCTTCCTGGGCTGAGACAAAAATGTGTGAGCTGGAGGCTAAGAAAGTGTGAGCTAGCTCACACTAACTCAGCTTAGAGGGAACACTGCCTGTGAGGGAGGTGGGGCTGAGAGAGCTCTGACAGAAACTGCTCTTTTTCAAGAACAACTCTGACAGAACTACGGCTTGCCCAAGGTCATCCAGCAGGTGCAAGTGGAGGAGTGGGGAATCAAACCCGGTTCTCCCCGATTACAGTCCGGGCACTTAACCACGACACCAAACTGGTGTAAACAGGCAGATGTAGGTAGAAGCAGAGCTGGACGGAGCTTGCTGGCTGTACTGTGCATATGTTCATTTGCCATTGCATCGGACATGGAGAAGATGTGTCCGTGATAGGCTGAACATGATTAAGAGAGCAATGGGGGAAGGGAGTACAAGAAAAACTAGTTTAGGAATGAATTAAGGGGGGGGACTGAGGAAAGACCAGGACAGCCTGGGGAGGTTGAGTAAGTCCTCTGGACACAAGGGTGGGTGGGGGACCCAGGAGGTATCATGCGGCAGCATGAGGGGTGACATCACGTGACGCCTGTCTGGGCTCACATCCGCCCAGTGCTGCGTGAACGGCACTGGCTGCCTATTGAATTCCGGATCTGTTTCAAGGTGCTGGTGCTTACGTTTAAAGCCCTATATGGCCAGGGGCCAGCGTACCTTTGAGACCGCCTCTCCCCATATGAGCCCCGTAGAGCACTAAGATCTACTAATCAACTCCTTTTGGTAGTCCCCGGCCCAGGGATGTCCGACTTGCCTTCACCAGGGCCAGGGCTTTTTCGGCCCTGGCCACTGTCTGGTGGGATGAGCTCCTGTGTGAGATCAGGGCCCTGCGGGATCTATTACAATTCTGCAGGGCCTGTAAGACGGAGCTCTTCTGCCGGGCTTTTGGTTGCAGTGGGCATCCCCTTCCTTTGGCTGGCCTCCATCTGTAGCTTGGGTCCTTGAGATCTTAAAATTCTAAGGGTCCTTAAAATCTTTAGAGTTCTAATACCAGGCTTTCTTTTTTGTAGAAAAAGCCCAGCAGGAACTCATTCGCATAACAGGCCACACCCAACATCAGAAACTCATTAGAATAATAGGCCACACCCCTGACAACACATCCTATTAGTATATCAGGCCACACCCCATGCCTTCCCTTGGCTTGCCTGGGTGCCCCGCAGCTCCGGGTAGCCTGGGCAAGCCCCCCCCCAGGCAGGCCAAAGAACAGGCTGATACTTACAGGGCCCTCCCTGGCCCGCCTGCCTCAGAGTCACTGAGGGGAGTCACTCTCCAGGCCTTCCCTCTGTAGCCACACATGCAGAAGTTTTGGCTGTAGTGGGCGTGGCCAACTTTGAAGTCAGCTGGAACTCCGTTCCTGTGCGTTCCTGCCCTAAAATAGCCCCGTCTAATACCATCAACCAGGGGTCATTTCGTAGAAAAAGAGGTGCAGGAGCTCATTAGCATAAGTAATTAGCTTAACTTTTTTGCATATGCCACACCCCCTGACATCACCGGAAGTGTGTCAAAAGGTACCACCCACCACTTAGGCTCCACTGGACTGTTTTGGATTGCTACGTAGCTATTGGGTGGGGGGGGGACATGCAGATCTCTCCTTGCAGAGGAGGGAGAGCTTGTACCTGAATAAAACTTGGTCTTAAAGGTGCCACTGGACTGCTTTGGACCGGGGGGCCGGGGGGGCTCTGCAGCTTACCTGGCTGCTTCTTGCTCTGACTGAGGGCTGCTGGGAGCAGGGGGTGGGGCTTGTTGCATGTGCCCACCCCCTGGGCTCTTTACTGCCGGAGCTCCACTCCTGTGCGCTCCTGCGGGAGTGCAAGGAAGCCCTGCGAAGGCCCTCCCTGGCCCCAGGCAGGCAGGGGTGGGGAGAGGCAGGGAGGAAGCAACTTACCCTCCCTCTTCTCCTGCCTCCTCCTGGCTGAATGAGGGCCGGAAGCGGGGCAACCAGAAGAAGGGGGCGGGGCTTCGTCATATGCCCCGCCACCACGTACCTCACCCAGGGGAACTGCGTTCCCCTGCGTTCCCCCCCGAAATGACCTCTGCTTAGGAGTTATGTTATTTTATGCTGTGTTCTTAATCTGGTTTTAATTGTATTGTATTTTATACTGTTGGAAGCCGCCCTGAGCCCGCTTGTGGGGAAAGGTGGGATGTACATCCAAATAAAGAAATCAATAATTGGGGGATGAAAATGAAACATTAAGGCAATCTGGAAAATGCCTTTGTCTCATTGGCTTGAACTTGAATTTGCTTAATCTTCCCTGTTTTACTCCACTCAACATGGCATCTGTCTCAGTCTCAAAAAATGTTCCAAAGGTAGTTTCAGGAATGAAGACGATTTAGACACACCTTGGTCGCCTTTATTCATGAACTATTTGGACATATTGGCCAATCAGATATCACATAGGCAATGTAATGATGTCACATGACCATGCAGATAACAGTGTAACAAATTCAGACCAGAGGAAAGGTGAGAAGGATCGTCCTTGCTCAAAACAGATTCCTTCATGTGGTCAATCCGATTTGGCTTTGTGATGACATCTTGAACCCAATTCAGAATGAGTCCAGTGGTTTCTGCCCTTACTTTGAAGGGTGTGCATTTTTCCCCTCATTTCACAGTTCTCCCCTGCCCCAAATTACCAAAATTGGCATGTTTCATCAGAGCCCACTTTGTGCAGCACCGAGATTCTTGATCACAAGACCAGTCACTGTTTTAATTCATCTCTAGTTGTAACTATTCTCCTTTACCTTTTTTTTTAAGACCCCCGAAGGGGATTTTTTTTTTTTTAATAATACTACATAAACTACAAAGAATAAAAGGGACGGGGAGCTACAGTAACCCACACTAAACTAAAAACCAAAGAGTAGGAGATCATTACCCTATTAGACTGCAGTTAGTAATGGAAAAAATAACCCTGTTAATAAACAATATACTTTGTG
>NW_015176226.1:3593-5687 GCF_001447785.1 Gekko japonicus | reverse complement strand
CCCTCACGAGCAGTCTTTAAAGCAGCGTCCCGACAAACACTTGTCAGGGACAGTGTAGGCTGACCCTGCATTGAGCCGGGGGTTGGATTAGATGCCCTGTATGGCCCCTTCCAACTGTTGTGATTTTATGATTCTTTGCACCTGTCTATCAGCAGACATAGTGAGTTATCTGGAGGGATCAGAAATCCTCTAGTACAAGACGCTGCTGAAGGAGGCTGTAAAATCTCCCTTTTGGATGATTCACACTTGCACAAATATCTCTCAGGAACACTTTGGGAGAAGGCCAGATATCGCTGCTTGAATTGGACATACCTGGGGGAGTTGTACGCATGCGCTGAGGAAGCCGGTAGCTGCCGGCAGCTTGCCCGACCTCTCCTCACATTTATTATCTTAAAAGCTCAAAAAGAATGTAATTAGTCCGCCTACAAGGATAACTAAAAGAAGAAATTGACGTATGAACTTCTGGAGAACACAGGAATTCCTCTTTGAGATTTCAGAGGGTAAGCTAGCAATTATTTATTATTACTTTAAGGAGGCAATGCCCAGGCCAAACTCACAGCTCTTATTTGACTCACTGGAAGATAGTGAGAGTAATGGCCAAGACTATAAAAAGAACTTGCTGAGCAACTGTCTGCATTCCAAAATATTGTGACAACATCTCAGGAACAGATAAAAGCTGAAATTAGGACAGTAAAAGAGGCTGTTACAGAGTTGGCAGCCGAGCTTAAAGAAACAAAGCAGACGGCAAACGCTGCCAAAATACTGGCAAATAGACTAAATATTTAACAGTAAAAAATGTAGATTTCATAAGAGAGTAATATATAGTCACAAATCAGAATTATGATGGGGAATCCCAGACCTAAACAACTATTATGAAGCTTTCCAGCTAAAACCATTATTAGAAATAGACGAGGAAAAGGCACAGAATTGGGTTAATTTTGAGAATGAAATCAATAATAATATAGGAAGATTTGGCGTCTTCTCTATAGTAACGACAAGAGACTTAAAACTAACAATAGGCCCGAGAAGAGCATCATTAGAAATTTGGAAGAAATGGCAACCCCACTGACTAGGAAAAGTCTCAAGATGGGCACCCCTCGAGACTATCAACAAGGAAGTGCAAGAAATTAAATGGTGGGAAATGCTAAAAATTAAAGGTCATCATAGAGTGGGCGATATGTTTAGTGGTGGAAATCTAAAACCCTTACAGGAAATAACAGAAGAGATAGGCAAACAATATTGGTTAAAAATAGCAGGGCTATATAAGACAGTTAAAATGATCAGCGAAAAGGAAGACCTCTGGACAGACGCACCAATGGAAGTAATATACAAAGAAATGGCCAAGCAGAAAAAGGGACTGGTAGGAAAAATATATAGAAAGATGTTAACAAATAAAGATAAAATAACAGAATACTTACAAAAGAGATGGTGCCATGAAGGTCAGATAACACAGAGGATGGTCGATAAAATTATGAAAGGAATAGAAGATCTCAAAGTAAACAGATTTAAAGAACTTGAATATAAATTCCTTACAAAATGGTATAAGACACCAGCACAGCTAGCTAATACGATTCCAGGACTGAGTTCACTGTGCTGGCACTGTAAACAGTCTAAAGGTTGGTATGCACACATGTGGTGGGAATGTGCAGAAGTAAAGACCTTCTGGAGGGAAATTATTGAAATTATGAGAAAAGTATGCAATATAACACTAGCCAACTTCAGAGGACAGCGGAAGACAGGAGGGCCTGGCGGGAGCTGGTCCATGGGGTCGCGAAGAGTCGGACTCGACTGTGCGACTGAACAACAACAAAATAGACTTTAATCTAATGTTGTTAAGTACAATAGGAAGCCCGTTATTGGATAGGACTACTCTAAATGTAGTTAAGGCTATGATACTGGCGGGAAAGGGGGTTATAGCTCTGGGTTGGAAAGACAAAAGTAAATGGACAATAGAAATCTGGCACAACTATTTGTTTGACTTTATACAGTCAGATATCGTGGCGTCAATCAACAAGGGAACAACACGGGAAGAAAAATCCACGGAAATCAAGACTAGATGGAAGACCTACCTAGATTGGATACTGAAAGAAAGAA
>NW_015176226.1:0-3146 GCF_001447785.1 Gekko japonicus | reverse complement strand
AATGAAATGCCACTCCCAGCTTGGAGGAGAAGGGGGCCTTTGCTTGCTGTCTTGCCAGTTCCAGGTCCTCCTGGGTCCTGCTCTTCCATCTCCTGCCCCTTCTCTTGAGTCACCTCCATCTGTGAAAAGAGGCCTGAATTCACTTGGCCGTGAAGAGAGGCTTCTCTCTGGGGGGAAGGAGAGACACAGACAGGGACATGTCACAAGGAAAAATGAGAATGGGGATACACCACTGAACATCACAAACACTCGTATGCTCAAGGGACACGTGAGAATTGCCCTGGTGGTTCAGAACAAAAGCTCTTCTGGTGGTTTGTAGACCCCATTTAATATCATTTTGCTATATTACATATTATGGGATTTTAAATATGCTGCCTTGGTTTTATTGGGACAGTGAAGTGTCTCTGTTTGGCTATTTGGAGATGTTACAAGCTTAACCTCTCATTCTTTTGGCTCCGTCTGTCCTAGGGGCTAATTCTTGAGGTAAACCAGAGCCCCCAGAGGACAAGAGGGACTGGTGACGCCTTTACCATTCCATGCATCTCTTCAGTCGGCCTGAAGTGTCAGGCAAGAACTCTGTCCAAGCACCCACATGAGGGCGCCCAACTCACCCTGACAGGAGGGTCGTTTTCCAGAGTCCAGCCTGCTCTTTGGCAACAAGCCTATGCCCAGCCCTTGAACAATTCTGGACAGCCACTAAGCGTGTCAGTAGATATGCCCTCCCAAAGCAGCCAGCAAGGGTGCCCTGCTGGTATAGGGCCAATGTAAACCAGGCACTGGCAGAGAATGGGACTCTGCCAGGGGTGTGGTTTGCCTGTGGCATGGAGCTGAGTTGACTTCCTGAAGTTAGGGCTGAAGGGCTGCTGGGAGGAAGAGGAGCTGGGGGAAGAAACTCTGCCGAATGCACAAGGTTGCCAACTTGGGGTTGGGAAATTCCTGGAAACTGGGGGTGGGGTGGTGGAGCTGGGGTGTAATGGCACAGAGTCCACCCTCCAAAGCAGCCAGTCTCTGCCCTCATATTCATCTCCGGAGCTCAGTTGTAATTCCAGGGGGTCTCCAGGACCTACCTGGACATTGGCAACATCACATCAGGGAGATGGGGAGGGGGGAGGACTAGTCAAAATGCCTGGTGTTAAGTATCCAACTCAACACCCTCTCCTAATCAAAACAGTAAATCAGCTTTATTGAAGGAACAGGAACATTCAGAGAACACACACAATAACAGTGGGGCATAGCTCCCTTTTAAACTATTGCAGGCTGGTGTAGCCACGCCCTAGAACAGTTAAGGACCAATTACATTACAGAGATAACAACCAATCGGACTCGTTCCCTCCTGAACATTTCTCCGCCTTCTGATTGGGTACATTTATACAGTAGCCAATAGGATTGTTCCAGCTTACAATCCTTGTTCTGGTCTTAAGCTTTACATGAGATGTTATACAGATAAGGCAGAACATTCTGGCATTCTGGCCATCCAGTCAGGAGTCATCAAAGGGGACCCCATCCGGGCCTCCCAGCCACCAAGAGGCGAGTTTTGTATTCTTGCTGGCATCCCTCTCCGCAAGACCTGAACTCAGGCCTCCTGTGTTTCTCCCTGTGGTGTGGCCCGGGGGTCTGTCCCTCTCTCGCCTGGCAAAGGGATGCCATTCCTCCCACCCAAGTCCCAGCTCAGGAGGGAGAATCTGGCATTGCCTTATGGCTGCCTCCTCTGAGCTGTGGGTTGATGGGGTCAGGGGTGATTTTTTCTCCTTGTGTGTTCAGTTTGCGGGTGGGTGCTCAAACTCACATCTGTGGCCTTCCCTGGTGTGTTTACATTGCTCGTGCCACAGTCCTCACCCACGTGCATGCCCCCCTGGGCCACTGGTCCCACCCAAACCTGAAAAAACAAACTCCTCTTCCATAGTGGGACAAAACTGGTGCCCAATACAGTTGCCAGCCTCCAGGCGGGACCTGCAGCCCTCCCAGAACTACAACCGACCTCCAGCTGGCAGAGATCCATTCCCCTGGAGAAAATGGCTGCGTTGGGGTGGTGGGGGGGGGGCTCGGTGGCGTGGTTCCCATCTGAGGTCCCTCCCCGGCCTCAAACCGGGCCTTTCCCAGAATGCACCCCCCAAATGTCCAGGAAGCGAGTTGGCAACTGTGGCTGAGACTGATCACGGCCTTCCTCCCATCCAAGATTGCAAAGCTTATGCTCCAATGACTTACTCCATAGTAAACCTTCCCAGGATCCGGGTGCTGCCGGGGCTTTCCCCCCCCCCCCGCCACCCCAGCGCAAAAGCAAGACCCTCCCTTCCCGCCCCCCTGCCCCCCATCCTTGGCCTCTCCAGCAAACAGCTCTGTGAGTTTAACCCTTTCAGCGCTGCAGACAAATGGAAGATGACTCCCGTCGTCTTCTTGGGGAGGAGGCCCAGCCAGGCTGCCGCCAGCGACGACGTTCTATGCACCTCAGTGGGGCTACTCTTGAGTCACTCCACCGGGGGCTGGGCTCCCAGTGTCTCCAGCGCTGTTTGGCCATCTCAGGAAAAGGCTCCCCCGTCGCCTTCTACTATACTGCAGATCACAAGGCATTATGGGCTGTTCAACCATCTCAGGAAAAGGCTCCCCCGTTGCCTTCTACTATACTGCAGATCCCATGTTCTTATGGGCGTCTCCTTAACATGCAGGAAAAAGGAGGCTCCGGCACCATCCATGATTCAGTCACACAGAGCTGAAAAGCGAAGGCGCCGCCGTCCGCCTTCTGCAACTGGGCATGCCCTCTCCCCCCCACCGCCACCCCATGCATTCCCAGCTCACCGGATCCCGCCGTTGGGGTGGTGGTGGGGGGGAGAGCCAGGGCCGGCTTGCCCGCTAGGCGAGCTAGGCACTCGCCTAGGGCGCACCAGCCCTCAGGGGCACCAAACTGCACGCCGCCCCCCCGCGCGCCAAAGGGATGTGTCTGTGGCTTCCCCGGCCAGCCAGCTGGCTGGCAGGGGAAGATGTCACCGTGTGCTGCAGCCGGAGCAGGCCCCTTTCAGGGGCGGCCGGGGAGAAGTTCACATCCCAACTTTGCAAACTCCCTGCCTGAAGTTACCGCGGGCGGAGGAAGAGAGCTGCTCCGAGGCACCCTCCTCCGCCGCTGGGCCCCAGCAGGCAGGCAGGGCAGAGGG
>NW_015176225.1:5456-5802 GCF_001447785.1 Gekko japonicus | reverse complement strand
CTGAAACCCTGACTGCTACATCACATTGGTCACCTCATACGGTCATACGGGGGCCACCACAGCAGCATATAAGGATACAGAGCCCACCATTTTCTCCAGGGGAACTGATCTCTGCCATCTGGAAAGCAGTTGTAATTCTGAGTGATCTCCAGCCCTCACTTGGAGATTGGACACATTTTACCTCAGAACAGCAAACTGTTTGGAATGTTAGAGGCAAAAGCCAATCAAGTCACATATGCAAACGACCTCTGTGTTCCAAGGCAAAAGTCAATGAGGCTGCATATGCAAATAACCTCTGTGTTCTGACTGGCTATGGGGGGGGGGGGGCACCCAAAAGCGTTAGGAA
>NW_015176225.1:1774-4351 GCF_001447785.1 Gekko japonicus | reverse complement strand
AGCAATCCAAAACAGTCCAGTGGAGCCTGAGCAGTGGGTGTTGCCTTCTGACACACTTCCGGTGATGTCAGGGGGTGTGGTGTATGCAAATGAGTTATGTATACTTCTGTGAATGTGGTGATCAGGGGTCATTTCCTGCAGGAGCGCACAAGAGCGGAGCTCCGGCAGTAAAGAGCCAAGGGGGCAGGCACATGCAGCAAGCCCCTCCCCCTGCTCCCAGCAGCCCCCAGTCAGAGCAAGAAGCAGCCAGGTACGTTGCAGACCGCCCCGCCCCCCAGCTCCCCGGTCTAAAACAGTCCAGTGGCACCTTTAAGACCAGGTTTTAGTCAGGTACAAGCTCTCCCTCCTCTGTGAGGGCAGATCTGCACGCTCCCCCCCCCCAATAGCTAGCAATCCAAAACAGTCCAGTGGAGCCTGAGCGGTGGGTGTTGCCTTCTGACACACTTCCGCTGATGTCAGGGGGTGTGGCATATGCAAATGAGTTATGCTAATGAGTTATGCTAATGAGCTCCTGCACCTCTTTTTCTGCGAAATGACCCCTGCCTAGCACCTTTTCATTTAAAGTGCTGATCTTAAAGAGCACCTCCCAGGAGCCACTGTGACAGTATTCGGCCCCTCTTGGTAAAGTGTGAATTGTTCTATTCCGAGGTGTTGCTCTATTTTGGTTGGAGTGGAAATCTCCCCACCCCCCCATTAGATTATTCTGAGAGCAACGGGCAAGCAGAGTGCTATGTAAATAATAATTCACCCTCTGTAGTCTTCCATCCAGGGTTGCCATCTTTCTCAGGACTTTTCTGGTTTTCAGCAGCTGCCCGTGGCAATGACAGCAACAGGTGAAGCACTCCTTACAGACTGCGTCTCAGTGCTGGGGAAACGCTGCACTTGTTGAATTTCTGCCTGTCAGGGGAAAGGCACCAGCAAACCTGCAAGAGATGTGCTGGATTTGGGGACGGTCTTAGCACGCAGGGTCCTGCTGGGAAGCGAGGAAGGGAACCCGCTTGACATCCCTCCAACCTTTGCTGCTTAGGTGTGATTGGACGCGGCTGGCCAGCCTCTCCCGCCTCACGGCGCGAAGCGAGGGAAAGGCCGCCAACAGCGTCGCATCAACCGCTTCAGCGTGGTGGCAGGGGGCGGATGACAAAGGCGCCAGGTGGCGCCCTGCCTCCATTGCACGGTAGGTGTTGTTGCCAGGCCCCCCCGAAACTCTGCCCTTGCCTAGCCCCGCCCCCCTCAGAACCTTGCCGGAGCTTCCTTGGGGGCAGAGGCAGTAGCTGCTGGGCGCTTCGTCGCCACTAGGCATGCTCTCTCTCTTTCTCCCTTCCGTTGTAGCGCACAGCCTCGGGGGAGGAGGGCAGACAGTCAGACAGAGCCGCTCGGAGAGTCAGGCGGCGAGCAGGGCCGGTGCGCGTCCATATCAGCAGGCCAGCGCTCCCAAAAAAGTGGCACTCTAGGCAACTGCCTAACTCGCCTCTATGGATGCACCGGCCTTGTGTGCATCGACACAGGCTCAGTCTGTCACTTCTCACTTATACCCAGAATCAAACTTTGCTGGTCCTAAAGGTGCCACTGGACTCCAACTTAGTTCTCACCTCTGTTTGTTCACTCTTTCATTTGTGTCCTGAATTGCTGCTATTCACAGGTTTCACCAACTGCTTTAATCCAATCTCAGCTCTAACTTATCACTCAGTTAATTATGCATCTTGACTCTAATTAGCCCTTCCTGGCAACTAACCCCCCCCCCCCCCCATACATATCTGAGGAAGTCTGCATGCACACAAAACTTTAGGTGCCGCTGGACTCCAACTTTGTTCTATTCAGGGCTATTTTTGGGCAGGAACGCACAGGAACGGAGTTCCAGCTGGCTCCTGAGTTGGCCACGCCCAGCAGGAGCTCATTAGCATAACAGGCCACACCCAACAGGAGAAACTCATTGGAATTGGCTACATTAGGGGTGTGTGGCCTAACATGCAAAGGAGTTCCTGCTACAAAAAAAGGCCCTGGGTTTTGACAACAAACAAGGTCAACAGAATAAGAAGCAAAAGCTGGGTGTGGCTGGATAACCACACTTCTGGTAACATGGGGGTGCGGCCTAATGTGCTAATGAGCTGTGCTGTCAGGTGTGTGGCCTAATATGCTAATGAGTTTCTGGTGTTGGGTATGCCTTATTTTGCTAATGAGTTCCTGCTGGGCTTTTTCTGCAAAAAAAGCCCTGGTTCTATTAATTCACAGGGTCCCCCTAAGCAACTCAACAGCATCTGGCACACGTTAGCCAAAATGCCCTCCTGAATAATCTGGTTTTGCATCGTTTGTGGAAAGCCGGGAGAGCGGGACCCTTCCGACCTCATCAGGCAGGCCGCTCTGTCAGGTGGGGGCCACACCAGAGAATGTGTCCTGACGAGCAGTCCCTGATCTTGCCTATTTGCAGAGGAGCAGTTGCAGAAGGCCCTGAACGCAGGCTTCCAGGGGCCCCCTGGCCACCAGCAGGGGATGAGGGGGGCGGGTTGCCAGATCCAGGTTGGGAATCTCCTGGAGATTTGGGGGTGGAGCCTGGGGAGGACAAGAACCTCAGTGGGGTTT
>NW_015176225.1:0-1534 GCF_001447785.1 Gekko japonicus | reverse complement strand
GTCTTCTCCTCCAGTGAGTGCTCCCGTCTCAATTGGTGGCCCAAAGTATCTGAGCTGCAGCTTCAGTATTCTGGCCTTCCAGGGAACAGTCAGGGTTGATTTCCTTTAGGATTGACTGATTCGATCTCCTTGCAGTCTCTCAAGAGTCTTCTCCAGCACCATAGTTC
This sequence comes from Gekko japonicus, assembly GCF_001447785.1. Taxonomy (NCBI): domain Eukaryota; kingdom Metazoa; phylum Chordata; class Lepidosauria; order Squamata; family Gekkonidae; genus Gekko; species Gekko japonicus. Next base: position 1,367 of record NW_015176225.1, on the reverse strand, counting down.
AAAAGAATCTATTCTTCGGTGCTTGGCCTTCCTTACCGTCCAACTCTCGCAGCCATACATTATTATTTATTATTATTATTATTTATTTCATTCAATTTATATACCACTCACCCCTCTTGAAGGCTCTGAGTGGTTTACATGTTTACATGACTACTGGGGATACCATTGCTTTGACCATACGGGTACCATGCCCCAGAGTCCAGCCTCCAAAGCATCCACTTTCTCCAGGGGAACTGATCTTTGCACTCTGGAGATGAGCTGTAATTCCAGTGGATCCCTAGGTCTGGAGCAGTGTTCCCTCTAAGCTGCGTTAGTGTGAGCTAGCTCACAGTTTTTAAGCCTCCGGCTCACACATTTTTGCCTTAGCTCAGGAAGGAGGGCTCCAGAGCAAACTGATTTATGCAGCAGACAAATTGCTTACTCACAACTGTAATGCCAGTACCTCACAAGGTAGAATTTTGGCTCACAAGACTCCACAGCTTAGAGGGAACATTGGTCTGGAGGCTAGCCTCCGAGCCCTGAACGGAAAAGTGAAGCTGTGGAGGCAGAGCATGGAGAGGGAGGCAGACTGGGTCGCATGATTATGCAAGGGGCATACTTGTAGAGCTGGCTTCCTTTCCTTCTTTACTCTTGCAGCATAGAGGAGGAGAAAAACTCCTTCTAGGAACTCTTTGGCTGATAAAAAATATGTCTGCACTGCCCTCTGCTGGTTCAAGAAGGGAAACTCAGGCCGGGAGCCGCACAAGCAGTTCAGTGAAGCTCTTTGGATCGTTGGGATCCTTGGGAAGACGTTTTCTCAATTCCCATCAACCCAAACAGCTGTGTGTGGCCCTCACAAACGTACACAAATGATAATATATCATAGATTCAGGTGGGGTTGTGAAAAGTACGCAGACGTAGAGTGATTTCAGCAAAGCGTACTTTATTCGATCAGGAACAAGACGACCTTGGCCGGCTCGCAGGCCGGCTTATATTCCCCGAGAAACCAGCACCCAAAACACACACACACCCCACTTCCCAATAGGTTATTTACAGTGGCCGAGAGTCCCATAGGCTCTCGGCCGGGAACCTAGCCCCCTGATTAGAGCGGACTAGGATCCGCATAGTCCATTGTCTCTTGGAGCGAAGCTCGACGTTTGTGCCTGACAGCGTGAAGCCCAAGCAGGCCATGCGGTCTGGACAGAGAGGTGATACGATAACCATCTTCAAGTACTTGAAGGGCTGTCATCTAGGGGATGGTGTGGAGTTGTTTTCTGTTGCCCCAGAAGGTCAGACCAGAACCAACGGGTTGAAATTAAATCAAAAAGAGTTTCCGGCTAAACAGGGGTGTGTGGAGAGGGAGATATTTGACAATTTCCTGCATTGTG
>NW_015176224.1:8332-10676 GCF_001447785.1 Gekko japonicus | reverse complement strand
GGGCGGGCTATAAATATGAAGAAATAAATTAAAATAATATTGTCTAGAGGTCTCCTGCCATAGTGGGAGATGGGAGGCCTGGCTACCCACCAGAATGTGATGGTCACTCATAGACGAAAAATGACTGTGTGGGATTTTACACATACGAGGCAGTGAGGGTGTGTAAAGAGGCTGCCGATCATACCAGACAAATGCCAGCAGGTGGGTAAATCAGCTTGAAATGAGTGACAGACTCCTGGTTTCGGAACATCTTTCGGGAAATTATTTCTTCTCGGTGCAGCCTTTCACCACCCAGCATCGTGCATTGTAGTTTGTGTGTTATGTGCACATGCCCAGGTGGGTTCTTTTGAAATGTGTGGACTGGGGTGTCCCTGGACTAGTGTCGGAGACAGGATAAAGAGGTGTCACTGTCTGCAGACTGTATCGGGTTCTGGGAGAGAACCAGAAACAGACTTGAGATCCACAGATTGCTGAGGAAGTGTCTATTTGCTTCCAACATCTTCTGTTTCTTTATTATTGTTATTATTAGCAGTAAAAAAATATTTTTAGCACACCAGATATCTCCGGTGCTGTCTCATTCAGAGGAAACCAAAGAACCCACAGACTGATCTGTTTGGGACCATTCAGTCAATCCGCGGAGCTGCCAGGAGAACAGAGGAGGGTTTCTGCCTGGCTTCCGATTCTCTTTCTCTCACTGTGTGTCTTGCACAGTAATACACGGCCGTGTCTTCAGGCTTCAGGCTGCTCATTTGCAGATATACCATGCTGGAAGGGTTGTCCCTGGAGATGGTGAAGCGTCCTCGCACTGAGCCAGCATAGTTTTGAGCGCTTCCATCAGAGTTTACATATGCCACCCATTCCAGACCCTTTCCAGGAGCCTGTCTCACCCAGTGCATCCAGTAGCTGCTGAAGGTGAACCCTGAGGCACGACAGGAGAGGCGGAGGGACTCTCCAGGCCTTTTGACATCTCCTCCAGACTCCACCAGCGTCACCTCAGAGAGGACATCTGGAAAGAAAGATATTTTAAAGAGGACTGCTTCACACATACATCTTGAAGTAATTGTTTGCTTAGTGTAAATGAAGAAACAATACCGCTGAGGGTTGCTGAAAAGAACACAATTTGAAGCCACAGCATCATTTCCCTCAGCTTCCTTTGAATGAGAATTCGACTAGGAGGTGCAGGAAACTGTGTCTCTGGGTGACTCTGGAACTGACTTAGGGCTCATTTAAACAGGAAGGTGTCCCTTCATTTACATACAACTCAGCATAAAAGAGCAACACCACAGTGCTTTGTCAATGAAGTGTCTCCTTGTGCCTACACCGTGTACACGATTTGGAAGGATCATTCCTTTCTGTATGATTGAAATCAACTGAGACAAGTATCATGGCTTCAAAGAATGTGTTGGCAAGACAGAGGTCAAAATTACAGTGTTTGATTTCATAAAATATGGGAAGCAGAATGCATGAAATTGTTCACAGTATCACCTTTTATGCAGGTTTTCAACAAGAACAAAGTAGATGGATACCCACAAGGGAAAAGTGAAGTTGAAATATCCTTCCATGGTACTCTGATGACCTAATATCACCTTTTCAATTCTGCCCTTCTCCAAATCAGGGGAAGCTTATCTTAGCTGAGTTCGGACTGGCAGTTTGAAGCATGAGGGACTTGTGGAAAAAAGACCCAGAACAAACCAGTATTCCTGGTCACACTGCACCGACTGATGCGGGAGCATACTGGGGAGGAAGCGCAAGGGAGTGTTCGCATGGTTGGCCTGCCCCTGGCGGAGTTGTCGCTGTAAGAGGCTTTTTGTAATGTAATTGCACGCGCATACGAGCATCCCTTTCAGATCAGCTTGTTTGCATTCACACTTCTGGGAAGCGGGATGAATGCGGGATGAACGCGTTCTCCAGTGTTCAATACCACTTTCACCTGGTATCTTCTAAACTCAGGAGGGAAGCATTACAAGATGGGTTGAGTAAGGCTGGGGAACGCCTGACAGATGTGCCTGTGTGAACGGCCTCTTTAATCCATTTGTGAAACGTCTCTGAAATGTGCCTATATTGGGCCAAACTGCCAGTCTGAACTCAGCCCTTATCTATCTATCTATCTATCTATCTATCTATCTATCTATCTATCTATCTATCTATCTATCTATCTATCATCTATCTATCTATCATCTATCTATCTATCTATCATCTATCTATCATCTATCTATCTATCTATCATCTATCTATCATCTATCTATCTATCATCTATCTATTATCTATCATCTATCTATCATCTATCATCTATCATCTATCATCTATCTATCTATCATCTATCTATCTATCTATCTATCTATCT
>NW_015176224.1:0-990 GCF_001447785.1 Gekko japonicus | reverse complement strand
TCACCATTCCTGGTCCAGATGATAGCAGCTGAGGGTCTGAGAAGGCCCCTGGGAAAGAGAGAATATGGCAAGAAATTCAGTACATCACATAAGAAGCGCTTTAGCCAAACCAGTGTATCTATCCTCTTCCTAGAATATTTGCTTACATCTTGGAATGGTGACCAAGAAACATACAAAGTGTAGAATTAATTTCATGGTCTTAATTGGCACTAATGATGGGTCCAGGGACTGAGAAGAAAGTGAGGTTCCTAACTCTGAGGGGTTTTGAAAAGTACTGAGAGCGTTGAGTGATTTCAGCAAAGTACTTTTATTCAGAAGGAACAAGACAAAGACTGCCGGCTCACAGTTGCCCAGAAAACCCACCACCAAAACACACCCTCTACTTCCTATAGGCTATTGACAGTAGCCGAGAGTCCCATAGGCCCTCGGCTGTGGACCTGGCCCTCTGATAGGTGCGGGCTAGGATCCGCTTGGCTATTGTTCTCCCTGAGCAAAGCTTCAGGGCTTTGCTTGATCGCATGGCCCAACGGTCGCGCACGTGGTAATGGCAGAGTACATTACAGGTTTCCTCTTGAAGAGGAGCTCTTTCTTCTCCCAGAGGCCTCCAAAGGGATTTATATGAGTCCCTCATCCAGGAACACATGAACTATAAAGAGGCTGTTGGGATTAGAGCTCTGAATACTTACAACTTTGTGAGGCAGATCTGAATGAGTGTACATGAGTGGCTGAAAGTCAGCTAGCAAATTTCAGTGGGAGAGTGGAGAATCAGACCTGGATCTCTTCGGTCCAAGCCTGTTGTTCTAACACGCTATACCACACAGGCTCTGATAGGGCAGGGAAATGGTGAAACCTGCCTGCTTTGTTTGGTCAGAGAGGGGATATATCCTACCCTCCTTATTTGTGCTGCCTGCACTTGCTGGCTCTTATCAGTAAACCGTTTGGTCCGCAGCAACTACAAGAGAGATATGTTGTCAAAGGCTTTCATGGCCA
>NW_015176223.1:9349-10796 GCF_001447785.1 Gekko japonicus | reverse complement strand
GTATAAATCCAATCTATTCTCTTTTTCTTCTTTGTTTTGGGGAAGAAAGAAGTGGGCACACACAAAAAGTGTTGCCGAGCACATGGTAGGGAACAGGATTGCTGCTATGAAAAGTGTTTTGTCATGTTCATACATTTAAAATGAGAACTAAAGCGACACCACTCTAATATACTACCAGTTGTGTTTCCACTGCAGAACTGCTTACTACTGTGAAACAGACATGTAGGGCTGAACCCTAAGTCTTTAAGATGGCATGCAAGTCACTTATTGGCACACTTATTTATTGTGTGTGTGTTATGTATTGAACTCACGTCTTGCCTGAGCATGGACTTAGCTTTGTTCACAGAACAATAGGGGACCAAGGTCCTGGAAGGAACCCATTGTACAGGAGTTCTTTTGTAAATAACCAATCACGGGGAGCGGGTGTGTGTTGGGTGTGGTGTTGAGCATGCATTTAACAAGGGCTTCGGTCCTGCTTGAGTTGTCTTTAGTTTGAGCTGGCTCACAAGGGGTGCCTGCTGTGGGGAAGCCGGGTGGTGGTCCCCCCCCCACTGCACCAACAAGTACTAGCGGAACTACATGAAACTCACCCAGGGATTGTGAGCATGAAGGTGCTGGCCCACGGCTACATATGGTGGCCCGGCATGGACAGTGAAATAGAGGACTATGTAAGGCACTGCCAGGCATGGCAAGAAACCCAATCAGAGTCACCCATGTTAGAGAATAAGCTTGATATTGACTTTATGGACTGCATATCGCTACACACAATGGACTGTGCACACACACATAGGCTCAGAAAGCTGTACACTTTAAGTCACCTGTTGTGATGACACACATAGAAGGTGCCTGCATATACCTTACATGTAAGTAAGGTTTCAGCTACACAGTTGCCCAGCCTGGTGAAGAAGCACAAACCTCCATTATTGTGAGCAATAGAACCACAACATCATGAGGAAACAGCCCCCACAACAGACCTTCTTGTGGTCACATACTACCCATCGTCTGCTTTGTTCCTGAGATGGTATTTCCTGCCAAATGGACATTTGGTTATCAAAGAGACTGGCCTGCTTCATCAACACTACAATGGAGCATCCTGACACCTAGGTTTCACACCTGTCCAGATGCCATACTTCGAGTAAGGTTTTAGGTTACAATATTGGCCACCCCTCTTAGGTAACCTCCTCTTCCCACATGCAACCAATAGGATTGTTTTTGGGACGGACTAACAGGTAGGTGGGTCAAGAGGTTGGCACAGTTACCACCCATCTCTTGAACCCACTAGAAAAGGAGAGAACCAGTCACCTGGCCCCTCCTACTTGATCAACTAGCATCTCCCCTGCAACAACCCCTGTCTGCTTTTACCCCTCTTAAGTCCCACTTGCTATCCCCAACCCTTGCCTCTACTTTGATCTCTTGATCTGCAGTCAGGAGACCCCCACACAGTCCG
>NW_015176223.1:8844-8986 GCF_001447785.1 Gekko japonicus | reverse complement strand
GCAACCTCACCAGTACCCTTGGAAGCCACTTGAAGGAGCCCTGATGGGTGAAGCCTCTAGAAATGATCAGTATGCAAACTGTATGCAGGGTGCACATGCACATCACTGTTGCCAAGCCTCAATCATGGGAAGCAAAATGGCA
>NW_015176223.1:0-1387 GCF_001447785.1 Gekko japonicus | reverse complement strand
CCTCCACCTTCACAACAACCAATATGTAAGGGTAGGTTAGGCTGAGAGATTGCAATGGGCCAAAGGTGGGCTCCTACGACAGAGCAAGGGGTTAAAAGTCAGTTGTTCCAGATCTCAGTCCCATTTTTTTTTGAATTTTAATACATTTATTAAAATGCAAAGGAATCTGTATGAACCTGATTTGTGGCTGGAACTGTTACAGGGTGACTTGAATGCTGGACAAATAGGGGGGCAACTAAGGGGCCATGGTCTCCACTATATCAACTACAGTTTTGATCTAATTCCTACCCCCCCCCCCCCCTCTTAGGCTCTAAATCTAGGGAAATGGCTGGGGCAAAGTGGAAATAAAAACTGCCATTGTGCCAAGGTTATTGAGGGCTAGGTGAATTTATCACCTCTTATTAATTACTGATGTGGATGCTTGAATCTGGGTTCTGTGCATAGAATCAAGTCCTACAGTGCTTAGTGGAATTTACAAATATGCTTGGCCCTGTTCCGGGGGTAGCATGCTCAAGGCAAACCAACCCTGCATTCTAGGACCATTGGCCTGCTGGAATACCTCAAACACTTTCTAGCTTGCACTTGTCACTTCTGCTTAATAAAAAAAGAATGCATGGTTTGTATAGCTAGCATAAGATCAATAATATATCATTATCTATTTTACATTTCTTTGAGCTGGTACTTATTTGCAATCTGTTTTCCATCTAACAGCCCTTTTGCTTTTGTGTGATAGCAGATAATGAAGCTATTTATCTTGTTTAAAAAAAGAATGCATGGTTTGTATAGCTAGCATAAGATCAATAATATATCATTATCTATTTTACATTTCTTTGAGCTGGTACTTATTTGCAATCTGTTTTCCATCTAACAGCCCTTTTGCTTTTGTGTGATAGCAGATAATGAAGCTATTTATCTTGTTTCAAGTCATCCACATTCAAAGCATAATTGGGCAGGGAAACTGTCACAGTGGTGCACACATAATACAGTCAGGTCCAGTTCCAGATTTTTAGCAGCTCCTGCATAATCATCTATAAAAACTGATGGGGACACTGGCAGGTGAGCAGTCTTGCTATTTCCAAGTATGCTGCCTGCAAGGATAGGAGAAGCTACCGGTTTATACAGTTGTTGCATCCACACTATAGCCAGGAGCTCAGAGCTCACTCGTGCTCATTCTGCCCAATTAATTATGTGAGAAAGCCTCAATGAGTCTGAGAATAATGGATATGGTACACCTAGCACCACGTTCTGACGAGATTCATGAGCCTGTACAATCACTCTGCATGGTTAAATTGCTGAATATATTGGGCAGAGTTTCCCTCTCCATGTTGGATTGGATAAGTTATTTTCCTTTCTCCAATGACTGGCCAAGCTTGCTGGCATGTGAACA
>NW_015176222.1:0-10543 GCF_001447785.1 Gekko japonicus | reverse complement strand
CTTTGTAGAAGGCCCCCCAGCCTGGGGAGATGAGATAAGCCTCTCTTGAAGCGACGGCTTAGAGATTGCAGCAATTAAACCCAAATGATGATGATGGTGAAGAAGAGGAATACAATGGCAAGGAAATGGATCATTCTTCAAGCAAGTCAAGCAAATCCAGCAGTACAACTTCAGACTCTGAGAAAGGTGCAGCGGCACCAAAGACATCAACAGTCGAGAAAGAAGCATAAAAAATAAACTCTAATATTGAATTATAAGAAACCTAGAACTAGCATAACATATTTTGGCGTAAAAATATATAACCTTTTAACCTATTGTTAAAGCAGGAAATATATTCAATTGTATCTTTTAGATGCTACCTGTTGTCATTTTAGAGTTGTTCCCCTGTCCCTTTCCCTGTAGGGTTTAGAAGTATAAAAACCAATAAAATATATATTTAAAAAAGGACAACAACAGGGATCTTTGGAATCCACACAGATCTGCTTGTGCATTGTCAGTGAAAATCACTGGAAAGACTCTTCTTGGAGCAGGGTTCAAATTCCAATTTATATGGATTCACTACGTGGCTTTGTGGAGGATACTCTGTCCAGTTTTCTATCACACAGATTAACAATAATCAGGACTTTTTTTGGGGGGGGGGGGAGATAGGTGCCAGAACTCTCAAGAGGGACATGAAGTTTTAAATCTGTATACTGAAAACTCATAAACTTTTAGACATTTTTAAAAGAATTTTGTCGAAGAGGTTCCGGGACTCCATTCCAGTTGTGTTCCCGCAGAAAAAGAGCCCTGATAGGTCTGTATCACAAGACTGCTGAGGGAGAATGAGATATGAAAATCAGGTTATCCCTCAGAACTTTAGAGGCAAGATGATTTATAAGCTTATTGGATCTGGTAACATAAATGATTCAGCCCCACATGATATGATCATGCCTGCTGGTTTGGAAGGCTAGAAACTTCTGTATTCAAAAGCAGGGTAGCTTTGACCACCAAAGCTTGGAACTGTCAGGGTTCTTAGTCAGGTTATGCAACATAGGGCTTCATGAGAAGATAACTGTTTATTGGTAAATCCAGTACTAGAGACGTGTGTACAGCTTGTGTCAGGAATGGCCGCCAATACTAGGGCCTCTGACTTATACTAGAATCAAACATCCCCCCTGTAAGCATGAGCCAATGGATACATCTCTCGTGTGCAGGTAAAAGCAAGCAGGCAATGCAAAAACCATTAACTTTCCCAGCTGAGTAAAACTGCAGCTGGAGCATCTAGAAGGTCAAGCATAAGAAAGCAAACAGTTGGTGAGCCAGGGAGAGCTGAGACAGAAAACAGGAGGGCACCCCTACACATTCCAAACCGATAACAGGGCTACCTGACAGGAACCTGTGCCGAATGGGACTTCCTTGGCTCCATCCCCCCCCCGCGCTGCAGCTCAAGCCGATCCCTATAATTCTGCACCTGGAAACAGGGGACTCCCCCCTCCAAGGAACAATATGAGGGAGATTCAGAGGTCTGTATCAGGAAGTTGTAGTCAGCCTTCCTGCACTCCTTTTCACCGAAGCGACATAAAATGGGGTGACAGCCAAGTTCAGGTACTGCCAAAAGAGAGCCGTCGTTAATCATTCTAAGCTTTATTCCATCCAGCAATCTAGTAATTGGGGTTGTCCAAAGAAACACACAAGTCGTCAGTAGTACCCACCGTTCCTCAATAGTCACAAACACTATAGTACCACCTTAAATGGTTCCACCTTAAGTGTTCTTTAAAAAAAAAAAGACAAAAGGAAACCATCTTCAGGTAGGCTGTGGACTTTTCTCCGCCGCTTTTCCCCTTTAAATGCCACCGCCTTCCATTTTAACCCATATGGGTCTCCTAAAGGCGATTCCCCTTCTTCATATTAATTAAAGGGAAAAGTTCATATCCATAGTCAAGTCATAAACTGGTTTCAATATGCTCACTGCGTTTTATCTCATCTCTGGAAGACTCTGTGCAGGTTCGCTGGTCTTCAGCTTTCGCCCAGTGTCGGTAAGCACAACGCTGAGCGTCTTCCCTGCAGTTTCAGTTCTTGAAGGTAGCCACCACTCTCTTCAGTTTCCAAAACAAGCTCCCTGTTGCAAGCTCTCACTGCGGAGGGCTTGTTTGGGTTTCAAGAACACTGGGGGTGCTCTTAGGGTGCCGGGGGGCAAGGAATTCTTGCCGTTTCGGCAGGGAACCCTCCCGCCTCCGTCTGCCATCGACTTGACCGGAACCGGATCTTCTGACACATGCAAAAGTTTTGATAAAGAAAGGGCTAAATGGGTGGGTTTTTTTACATCTCCCAAGAGGCAAGTCCTAACCAATGCTCCCTCTAACCTGTGGAGTCTTATGAGCAAAAATTCTATTCTGTGAGCCACTGGCATTAAAGTTGTGACTGCGCGATTTGGCTACTGCATAAATCAGTTTGCTCTGGAGCCATCCTTCCTGAGCTAAGACAAAAATCTGTGAGATGGAGGCTAAAAACTGTGGGCTAGCTCACACTAACTCAGCTTAGAGGGAACACTGGTCCTAACCTGCCCTCTCTTTTTCTACACTCCTTAGTCACAAAGGCAACCAGCTGCTGCTTGTCTGCAGGCTTTTAAGAGCCCTTCATTTTTCTAAGTGCTTCTGCTGAAGTGTGTATTGGACCTATCGCCTCAGAAACATCTTACCATTGGTTTTTATAGCTATCAGCCACAAAAGAGGCAGAGCGAAGGGAAAGCAAATGGAGTTCAGGGCCATTTGTAACAACCATCAAGAAGCTCATATCACAGAAATTCTCTGGGATGAATGAAGGATGCCAGAAGGAATACACTACAGAGAGCACAAGAACTCAGGAGGAAGTAAAGGGGGGGAATTGTAATGGACACATGAAGAATGACCCACATGGGGGAAAGTCTGACCAATTTCCAGTCACAGTTTAAAGCAATCACTCAGAGGAGGATGTTGAACACGGAAGGGAACCTGCAGGGATGGACGAACTACGATGCTCTGTGTATTCCAGCAGCCTCTGACATGACTCCAAGGAAGCCAAGAGCCCACATAGATTTTAATTAGCCTGCTTACGAATGCGTGCAAGTATTAGAGGCACATGAATGGCCTCCGTTAGGAAGACGGCTGCTTCAAAAATGTTCTCTACCTTGAAGCCCGGAGGTGATTCTCACTCACCAGAGGTGACCGTGCAAGGAGGTTTCCATGCGCCTGTTTGGTTTGGCTTGTTTTTGTCATGAAGTAGCCGCTGATTGATGGTGACCCCAGAGGGCTTTCAGAGCAAAAGACAGGCGGGCGGTATGCCACTGCCTGCCTTTGCGTGGCAACCCAGGACTCCCTAGATGCTCTCCCATCCAAGTACTAACCAGGGCTGACCCTCTCAGATCTGACGAGATGGAGCTAGGCCGGACCATCCAGGTCAGAGAACCATGTTCATCTTGGGGAAGAACTGCGGGCTCGTTTGACACCACCCAAAAACCTGGCAGCTAATCTTTTACCACGGAAAACAGAGACTGTGTCCCCACTTATGAAAATGGCCTCAGAATGGTAGCCTGATCGCATATTATTTTAATGGGAGCTTTTGATGTGGGACTGATAAGCAGAGCAAGTATGGAGACGTTTGGTATTATCGTAGCCCGAGTCTACTCTTCAGGCCATCAACTAAGGGCTGGAAGAGTCACTGGCCACCTAATTATATCCTTTCATGGCCTACGTGGCTCTACTGCCAAATCGGTACCCGTCGCAGCAAATGCCTCATGGCTGGGGAACACCAGCTGACTTGTGAACGCGGCCAGGCCACTGCAAGCAAAAGCTAAAGGGAAGTATAGCGCAAATATGCATCATCTCTTGTTCACGTACAGAACTTTTGAAAACAATTTTACTACTGGGTGGAATTCCAACTTCACCTTGAATACAGTTGGTAGGGATGCCAGTTCGGGGTTGGGAAATGTTTGGTGGTTTGGGGGCTGGGGTGGGGAGGGCGGGGTTAGGGGAGAGGAGGGACCTTAGCAGCCATTTTCTCCACAGGAACTGATCTCTGCCATCTGGAGAGCAGCTGTAATACCAAGAGATCTCCAGGCCTCACCTGGAGACTGGCAACCCTTAGAATCAGGGAGGGGCCCCCAGGACTAGATCAAATGGCTTTGTGAGACAGATCCAGCCTCCAAGCCTACAGCCTCCCAAACACAGCCAGGATACCTGTCAGTGTCCCCATCTATTGCGTACACGTGTCACTTCATGCGAAGGCGAGAATGGAAGACGAACAGCAGAGCAGCCGTGGGACGTGATAAACTGTCTTCTGCCTCTGGCTGGTATCCAAATTGAGCACATCAGCTTTGATATGTGGCATGAGTTTTTCCTCTGGTCTGAACAGTTTACAAACGCGCCAGCTGGACTTAGATTTACAGGTAGGCTGGTCAATCACTGGCTCTGCTGTATAACCTCCATTAGCTTTTCTAAGGCTGCCCACATAAATCCCGATGAGAATGAAAGAACAGCCCCCCCTTTCTACAAATCATGGTGGGACAATCAAAAGGTTCCACACATCCCACTGAAGCTGTGCCCTGCGGGTCCTTTGGTCCTGAGAGAGAACCGCGTTCATCTGAGGTATTCTTCAAGCAGAGGACTTATTTATTTATTTATTTATTTATTTATTTTTGGGATTTCTATCCCGCCCTACCCGGTGGCTCAGGGCGGCTACCAACAAAGTTTAAAAATTTAGGACAATAAAAACGATATTTCATATAGAATAAAATCTGGTGCTTCAAAAATATACATATATCATACAAAATACACAGCAGCCCACATTTGCAGCCAGCGTTCTTGATAGCGTGAGCGCCAGGAGCAGTATTTCCACAGCACAGTAGGGCGACATCTATCCCCCCCCCAGGGTACAGTAGCAGTGCAGCGCTTGCAGCACCGGCCGGATGTGGTCTCGCCTGGGGAGACCCATCAACAGCCTAGCTGCAGCATTCTGCACTAGCTGCAGCTTCCTGATTTGCAACAGAGGCAGCCCTAAGTAGAGAGCGTTACCCTTGGTATTAGCAGATCCAGACTTAACTCAGGGAAGATTCAAGCGAAATTGCCATGCAAATCCCTTTATATGCAGATTGCAGTCTTTATCTGCATGGAAGCCAGGAAGGTGAGAGAGAAAGAGTTGAATAAGGAGGGAGGGAGGGGAAAATATTACTTTAATCAGAAAGTGATTAAAATTTGAAGGTGAGCACCAGCACTTTGAAGCGAATCCGGTATGCTATTGGCAGCCAGTGCAGCGCTTGCAGCACCGGCCGGATGTGGTCTCGCCTGGGGAGACCCATCAACAGCCTAGCTGCAGCATTCTGCACTAGCTGCAGCTTCCTGATTTGCAACAGAGGCAGCCCTAAGTAGAGAGCGTTACCCTGGGTATTAGCAGATCCAGACTTAACTCAGGGAAGATTCAAGCGAAATTGCCATGCAAATCCCTTTATATGCAGAATGCAGTGTTTATCTGCATGGAAGCTAGGAAGGTTAGAAAGAGTTGAATAAGGAGGAAGGGAGGGGAAAATATGACTTTAATCAGAGAGTGGAACTCGCTGCCAGAGGATGTAGTGATGGTCACAGGAATAAACAGCTTTGAAAGGGGATTCAATAGATTCATGGAGGATCAGTCTATCAGTGGCTACTGGCCATGGTGGCTGAGGGGAACCTCCACACTGAGTGGCATTAAGTCTATGGATCCCAGAGCCAGGAGGCAACATCAGGGAAAGGCCTTGGTCTCTCTGCCCTGTGGTTGGCTGTCCAAAGGAACTGGCTGACCACTGTGTGAGACAGGAGGCTGGTCTAGGGAGACCAGTGTTCTGATCCAGCAGGACTCTTCTTATGTTAGGGAGGGAGGAAGGGAGGGAGACGGCACCGGTTGCTCTCACAGATGACCTCCGGAGGCATCTGGATCGTGGCGGATCGGCGGTACTGTTGTCATTGGACCTGTCGGCTGTGTTCAACAGGGTCGACCATCAGTTACTGGTCCACCACCTCTCCGACATGGGAATTCAGGGCCTTGCCTTGCAATGGCTCACTTCCTTTCTTCATGGTCGGGGACAAAGGGTGCTGCTAGGGGAGCAGCAGTCCAAGAGGCACCCACTGGTGTGTGGGGTGCCTCAAGGGCCAGTGCTCTCCCCAATGCGATTCAAATCTATATGCACCCACTTGCCCAGATTGCCTGGAGACATGGGCTGGGATGTCACCAGTATGCTGATGACACCCAGCTCTATCTGATGTTGGGCGGTCAGTCAGACTCCAGACAGGAAGATCTGGACCAGGCTTTATGAACTGTGGCTGGTTGGCTTAGGCAGAGTTGGCTGAAGTTGAATCCGGTGAAGACGGAGGTCCTGTGCTTGAGTCAGGGTGGCTCTGGGGTGGGGATCCAGCTCCCAACCTTCGAAGAAGTACTATTGGTGCTGGAGGTTGAGTTTGGGAGTGCGCCTGGATGCCTCCTTGACAATGGAGGTACAAGTAGCAGCCACTGCCAGGTCAGCTTTCTATCATCTGCATTTGTTCAGGCAGTTGGCCCCCTTCCTGGACCGCAACAACCTGGCCACAGTGATCCATGCGATGGTCACCTCGAGACTGGACTACTGTAATGCTCTTTAAAAGAAGCTGCCCGTGTCACAAATTCAGAAACTGCAGCTAGTGAAGAATGCAGCAGCCAGGCTTTTGATGGGCCTCCTGGGATGGGAGCACATCCAGCCTGTGCTGAGGACACTGCACTGGCTGCCAATAGCATACCGAATTCACTTCAAGGTGCTGGTACTTACCTATAAAGCCCTATATGGCCAGGGTCCGGCATATCTGAGGGACCACCTTTCCCCATATATACCCCAGATAGCACTACGGTCGGGGTCTCAGAATCGTTTGACCCTCCCTGGTCCTAAGGAATCCAGGCTCACTATCGCCAGGGCCTTTTCAGTGGCGGCTCCATGCTGGTGGAATGAGCTGCTGGAGGAGATCAGGGCCCTGCAGGACCTTTCACAGTTCCACAGGGCTTGCAAGACAGAGCTCTTCCACCAGGCCTTCAACTAGGAGCCGCCCCCACTATCACCACCAACTCTCGGCTTGATGGCCGGCTTGTGCAAAGAACATTGAGAAACTGGAAAATGTACAAGTACGCCGCCTTGTATAATTAGCGAAACATCGATAGCACTTACTATTACTGATATTGAATTGTTTTACGAGGATTTTAGTGGATTTTAATTTCTATTTATATATTTGTAAAATGTTTTAATGAATGTAAGCCACCCTAAGCCTGCAAAGGCGGGGAGGGCGGGGTATAAGTAGAATAATAAATAACTAAAAACAAATTAACTTCTTTCTCCCCTTCTCCACTTTCCTCTTCTGTCCCTCATCACTCATTTATAATATCCATTCACTCCCAACAGGCACACTCTTTCTCTGGGTTCATCCGACAAGCCTACAAGTTTGCATTTGACTTGTGAATAATGCAGACTGCACCAGTTAAAATGCAAGATTCCCCATCTAGAAGGGGGTGGGGTGGGGAATCATACAGAAGCCTCCTTCTGCACACATGGAAATCCTAGCTGGACTGGCCCTTTGTTACAAGAAACACTTCCACTACAATATCCAAGCATTATATAAAACACATGTGCACACTCAAAGCTCTTTTCAGGTTATGGGATTATTCATTTGGTAGCAACCCCAAACTCACAGGAATCCATTAGTAACTCTGCACAGTGCTTATGTAAATCTAATTATTTCAATATTTGTACTGCACATCATCTCTGCTTTAGAAAGATCTGTATAAGGGTGGATTTAAGGGGATAGGAAGCTTAACTTTTTAATTGTAAAAAAATACGCTAGATAACCATTTTCTATTCACAAGTAGGATATTCTTTCTTTTGTCCTCACCCTTTCACTGTTATGGCAAATACACAAAACACTGTCTTTCTGATTTACGTTTGTCTCTCTCTTCCACCAGCAAAAACCATTTGTTTTTTTCCTCCCCTTTAGCACTTCCATTTTCACCCATGCCAAGAAAGAGGGGATAAAGATCGAGCAATTACAAAATAAAGCTTAAATCTCATTGTTAGAGAATATCACTTTATGCACAGAGCTTGGATGGTATCCAGACCGCTTGGTGATTTCACACTCCCTTGAACTTTGCAATAATTTTATACCAACGATTTGTCTCCTTACACCAAAAGAGCTCATTCAGTCATTGGTATGTATAGTCAAAACCTTCCATAAAAATAATTTGAAGGTGGCTATCCAATATAACATTGTAGAACGTCTACCAAAAAGTTATGGAACTGTCCTGATTAATGGTTGTTCACTCCTGTATGCTCTCATTCATGTTACCCCTTTAGTCACGGACATTCCTTTCCTCCCTTTCTTTAGCATGAGATGTTCCCGTGTATGCAAAGAGGTCTGGGGGTGTCTGTGGAGATTGGTGTGATGGAAGCTGACGTCACAAGGGCTGTTCGAGACCCACCGCGGCCGGGGTGAGCTCCCGGCCCTAGTCCCAGCTCCCGCCCACCCAGCGGTTCGAAAGCATAAGTGTGAGTAGATAAATTGGGTACCTGCCCCTAGGTGGCAGGGGGCACCCTCCCCCCCGGTGGGGGTGTGCAGCAAAAGCAGTGGCATCGGCGGAGATTGCAAGCGATGGTGGCAGCAACGATGGCGGCGGCGACCTGGCGAACCCTGTGGGCGGAGTGGCAGAGTCTAGCAGAGGTGGAGTCTGGAAGGCACGGCAACGCGGCGGCGCAGCGGAGCCAGTAAAAGGATCGAGCCGGAAGCTGTGACTGCCGCAGGGCCACAGACCGGAAAGGCAGGCCCACCAGAGGGGGAAAAAAAGCCACCAGAAAGACCTGTTCCAGGGGCCAGGAAAGCAGAACGCCGGGAAAAAACAAGGAGATGCCGAACAAAAAAAACCAAAAAAAAAAATCAACTGAGCCCTGCTGCCTGGGTGTCGGTAGGGAAGACACCCCCCCCCCATACAACAATGTGGCCCAAGATAGCTAACGTAAAAATAATGTAAACCGCTCAGAGACCCTTCGGCGTCAGAGCGGTATAGAAGTCGAAAGATGATAGATAGACAGACAGACAGACAGACGGACGGACGGACAGACAGACAGACAGAAGGGCACCAACAGCTCCACAGCACAAGAAAAAGCAGCGATCTCGCCAAGGCCACATCTCTCTCCCAGTTAAAAGGTTTTAGATTCCATATTCTATCGCTTTCCCAACCTCTCTGCTTTCTGACAGTATCCTTCCTGGTCACTGACAAAGGTTGACTGCCAGTGCAGTTCACGCGACACCTCGGTTAAAGAATGACCTACATCCATCAATCATATTTGTTGCATTGTGCTGATACTGAAGCATCATGACAATGTAGCTTGACAAGGTCATCATCGCAGTTTTGAGACACAGGCAACGGAGGATGGGGAAATCAATACCGCATTTCAATAGGTGACAAGAAAAAGGCTAACCACACAGTGATGACAGTTGCCAAACAGCCAGCATCACTGTTCATTGTGTTCAACGCAAATCTTTGAGCGTTCTCATCCTCATCTTCACAATTCTGAACCAAAAAACGATTGGCGGTACTTTTAGAATTAATATTCATTCCTTGCTTTTGATTCCCCGAATCAGAGTGGAGAGGACCAGGGCCAACCCTAAGCAGAATGACTCCTTTCTAAGCCCGTTTGGTGTAGTGGTTAAGTGCGCTGACTCATCTGGGAGAACCGAGTTTGATTCCCCACTCCTCCACTTGCACCTGCTGATGTGACCTTGGGTCAGTCACAAGCTCTGGCACAGCTGTCCTTGAAAAAGAGCAGTTTGTGTCAGAGTTCTCTCAGCCCCACCCACCTCACAGGGTGTCTGTTGTGGGGAGGAGCCGTGCACTGGTGCAATCATACCAACCAAGTCTGTCAGCAGCCTGTGGCAAACCGATTAATAGTACTTGTTTGCAGGTACTTTTTAACCGCGGGTTTTCAGGGGGAAGCCACAGGTGTGCTACACTTGCCCGATGTGGCGGTGTGATCGTGCACAGATAATCCGCCCGGCATCTGTGGCTCTCCTGTGGCAAATTTGCCATGTGAACGGGGCCATAGAAAAGGAAAGAACCAAATCCACCAATGGACACATAAACAAATGTGAAGACGAACAGAACCTTTGCACGTTCCTAGCAACAGCACACTTGGCAGAGAAGTGACAACCAACACTCAGAATTCTCAGCCCTCCTTTGGAGAGCGACAGGATGGAGCTTTTTAAATCGAACTGCTGGCTCCTAGCTTCTTTATGGGCTTAGACTCATCCGGCACAATGTGTGACCCACCAAGCCAAACACGGCTTGTCAGCCGACCAAGAGCTTGATAAACCGCCTGTTTTTGATCGTTGCCTGGAGCCGCACAAACAGGAAGGCGGCCAAGCACCTGGCAAGACACAATGCATGGCTGGCCGGTGATGTTCAGCTGGTTAGGTAACAAGCCGCGAGAATTAAGCTGTAGGATGCTGATGATCTGGCTGCTTTAACAGCCCTCAGTCTGTCCTTTTTT
>NW_015176221.1:9684-10905 GCF_001447785.1 Gekko japonicus | reverse complement strand
CCCTGCTTAGCTTCTGAGAACTGAGGAGGTCTGAGCTATCCTGGACTATCCAGGGTGGGGCCTAAGGCAAATACTTGGCCCCTGAGGGGTCATCTCAAAATAACCATCCAGTTCAGCAAGGGAATATCACTGGACTCATAGCTGACCTCCTGAGGTTGCTGGACCAGAGGGGTGCTTGGTCCACCACAGAAAGGCAGGTCTTAGGTCCACCTCTGCCATGAACTCATTGTGTGACCTTAGGCAACCCACTATAACTTAGCCTGGGGCCAGGATATCTTCACAGGAGGCGGGGACCTATATGGAACTTTATTCCCGCAGTAATAAACGTGGTTCCCAGCCATGTGTCAGCCTGCAGCGTTTTGCCTTCAGCATCCCCTCTTCCTATGCTGTTTCCCGAACCCAAAACAGTCCTGGGGAGGCACTATTTGCCCTGCTGGGAATCCAAGGCGTACTCCATCCAGACACAGGGGACTGCCCCAAGGCAAATCGTGGCCCACTGGAGCCGTTCAGATTGGGGAAATGGCACGGGCGAGGGCTGAAGCTCCCTTCCTCACGTGTTGCGGTCCCGATCCAAATTGGGTCCACCCTTGCTCCCGGCACAAACTTGCAATGTGCGTCTGGTTACATGGACCCAGCGGGGACCTGCGGAAATGATGATGTGTTGTTCGGCCCCACAGACAGAACCTCGGGCTGAAACGAAGGTGTCTTCCTCATATTTCCAGAATGGGCAAGAGACTTAACTTTTTTAAAAAAAACACTCAAAAGTTGGTAATTGGGGGAAACTGCTGCACCTCTTTGTACAATGCAGCATACTAATATAATGATATTTTAGTACTGATTTTTAAAAGACAAAAAATCCCCCCCCCCAGTGGCAGGGAGATAAAATGGCTGCTCTGGGGACTGAGGGGTGACATGATTGAGGTTTATAAGATTATGCATGGGAAAGAGCAGGTAGAGAAAGAGGTACTTTTCTCCCTTTCTCACAATACAAGAACTCGTGGGCACTCCATGAAATTGCTGAGCGGTCGGGTTAGAATGGATAAGAGGAAGTACTTCTTCACCCAAAGAGTGATTAACACTTGGAATTCACTGCCACAGGAAGTGGTGGCGGCTACAAGCATGGACGGCTTCAAAAGGGAATTAGATAAGCATATGGAGCAGAGGTCCATCAGGGGCTATTAGCCACAAGGTATAGATAGGGACTCTGGGGCAAGTGATGCT
>NW_015176221.1:0-1202 GCF_001447785.1 Gekko japonicus | reverse complement strand
TGGACTTCCTTTTGTCTCTGGGCTTGGGCACCACTTAACTGCGCTGTGAGAAAGCCCTCCCCTTTCTTTGCAAGCCGAAACCAAACACATTCTCTCCCAGGGTTGCCTGATTCCCAGACGACAGAGATCAGTTCCCCTGGAGAAAAATGGCTGCTTTGTAAGAGTGGACTCTATGGCATTATATACCAGTGAGGTCTCTCCCCTCCCTAAATCCTGCCTTCGACAGGCTGATCCACCCCACCCCCACCAAATCTCCAGGTATTTCCCAACACAGAATTGGCAACCTTATTCTCCCCCCCCCCAGCAAAGTACCTGTAGTGTATCCAGCCCTGACATGGCCGGGCATGGCCGGACTTGTCCAGGGACAAACCTCAAGCTTCGCGCCTAAAGACAATGGGCCAGGAGGATCCTAGCCCGCCCAATCAGAGGGCTAGGTCCCAGACCGTGAGGTCTCTCGGTCACTGTAAATAGCCTATCAGGAAGTGGGGTGTGTGTTGTGGTGGTGGGTTCTGAGGGAATATAAGCCGGCCTGCGAACCGGCCAAAGTGTCTTGTTCCTGACTGAATAAAGTATGCTTTGCTGAAATCACTCTCCGTCTGCATACTTTTCAGTACCAATCCCAGTGTAGGAGGTTCCTCAGCCTTTGTGATTTCAGGGAGCACAGCTGCCCGCATTTTAGGCTGATGCCTGGCTTGTGACCTTGCTGTGACCGGCCCTGCATTTGTGGCAGCCATGTTGTGGTGAGGGCCTACTGCCCTTTCTCAGAATTTCAGAACAGTGTTCACAGGCTCAGTGGGGTTGGGGACCCTTGCGATGTCAGAGTCTGCACAGTGTCTTGGGACCTGCCCTGGTGACCACACGGAATCCAATCCCTCTCATCCTTTCTGGACATAGTCCGTCTGACATGCCGTTTCCTGGTCCTCAGTCACATCTGTTTCCCACTAACAGTTGGGCATACCACCTTCTCGAAAGGGAGCACCTTTCATATGACAGCCACAGTCCAGGGGAAGATTAATTTCTGTGAAGGTCGTTGGGCTTAAGTCTGTTTTCAATTGTGGCCTTGTTTCACGGAGGCAAGGGATTATGGGAAAGCTGCCATGTTTCTCCTCAGCCAGCAAGTAGTGCAAAGATGAACAGCTATAGCCTGACCTCACTAGGGTTGCCAGGTCCCTGCTGGCCACCGGCAGGAGATGGAGGGGTAG
>NW_015176220.1:0-10985 GCF_001447785.1 Gekko japonicus | reverse complement strand
TGTAATAGCAGGACCTCTCCAGCCACCACTTTGAGCTTGGCAACCCTACTAGCAGGTGGGTGCTTGGCTGCTACCTGGCCTATGGCTCTAAAAACCCTTAAACCAGCCCTAGTAGGCTTGCCTGCTTTGGGGGTTTTTTTTAGCATCCTAGTCCTCTCCCCACAACATGTGCCATTGGAGTTCCTTCAGAGAAGGAAAAAATCAGGGCATTTTACTCAAAAGCAAACCGAAAGTAAGGAGAGTCAAGTTTTTTGAGAATACTTGGATATTATTGAAATCCACAGAAATGGAAGCTGAAATAGAATGTACATGCCAATTAGGAAGGGTCCCATCTAATCTATGAGGATGCCAGCATGGCTGATGAGCAGTCAAAGAAGCCACAAAAGGCAAGGTGGCTTGCTTGAAAAGGATGAAGCTTTTTCCAAATGAGGTGAATGAGGGGGATGAAAATAAATACAAGTGCGTGATAAGGTAGGCGAGACAATAAGTAATATATTGCTAGAAACCGAAAGCCTGCTGTCACGTAACACAGGCCTGTTGGCTTGCAAGTGTTTGCATTGATAAGGCAGCAGTAAGTTGTAGCAGAACTACGTGCATGAAAAAGGGTAACATGACAACAAACACCTGTTGCCTATAATCAGTTGTAGCATTCCATACAGCTGTGAACTGCCAACTTTAATTGTGACTTGCCAAGATCTAGACAGTTTGTGATCTAGAGTCACCACCTGCTGGGTAGCAATTCCCTCTAATTGTCTGACAGCTGAGCTCCTATTTAAGGGGAATAACGCAGACTAAGACAGCCAGGAAGGCCAGTTGTAAGGCCGAAAGCTGCGTCAGATATTGGTGCATCAGCTCAAGTAACAAAAGTTATGCTTGAAGAGGGTTTTTGATGAAGCTTTTTCCAAATGAGGTGAATGATGGGAACGAAAATAAATAAAAGTGCATGATAAGGTAGGTGAGACAGTAAGGAACCTAAAGCCTGCTGTCACGTAACAGGCCTGTTGGCTTGCAAGTGTTTGCATTCATAAGGCATCAGTAAGTTGTAGCAGAACCACGTGCATGAAAAAGGGTAACATGACAACAAACACCTGTTGCCTATAATCAGTTGTAACATTCCATACAGCTGTGAACTGTCAACTTTAATTGTGACTTGCCAAGGTCTAGACAGTTTGTGATCTAGAGTCACCACGTGCTGGGTAGCAATTCCCTCCAATTGTTTGACAGCTGAGCTACTTTTTAAGGGGAATAACGCAGACTAAGACAGCCAGCCAGCAAGGCCAGTTGTAAGGCCGAAAGCTGCGTCAGATATCGGTGCATCAGCTCAAGTAACAAAAGTTATGCTTGAAGAGGGTTTTTCAGGTGATTCCTTGTAAAAATCACAAGAATGTTCCATGAAGAGCTATGCTGGGGTTGCCATCATCTGGATGGGGCCTGCAGATCTCCTGGAATGACTTCTGATTTCCAGTCTACACAGATCAGGCCCACAGCAGAAAATAGCTCCTTTGGAGGGTACAGTCGATGGCACTATACCCACCTCAAGCTCCACCCCCAAAACCTCCAGGAATGTCCCCACCCAGCGCTAACAACACTGAGAATCTGTATTTTTTGCACCACAGTGGTACTATGGAGCACAGAAGTGTGTTTTTTTTTGTTTAAAAAGGCTGAAGTCCATAGACATGGACTTGAACTTTGATTTGATGGCAGATAGAGGAGTGGGTTTTATGTAACAAAATCTAGAGCGGTCATGTAGATTTTACTTTTACCCTATAGAGCAGAGGAGTCAAACATGCTGCCCGGGGGCTGGATCAGGCCCTCAGAGGGCTTCTATTAGGCCCACAGTGAAACTGGCTGTCTTCCGCTTCTTCCAGTTCTGCTGCGTCATCGTAGGTTTGCAGCTTACAGATACACACCCAAACAGCATACTCAAGATTGCAACAGCACAGACATTTTGATGCAATAATTCAGAGCAAGAAGTGTCAGTTACCAGCATGTTTTTATTTTAAGTAAAAAAACAAACCCTTTGTGTCTGTGTCCTTTATAAAGTTAGTATCTTCGCCACCTGGCATTACATTTTATGACACGCATGGCCCAGCCCAACAAGGTCTCATTTATGTCAGATCCAGCCCTCATAACGAATGAGTTTGACACCCCAGCAACAGAGATTGTCTCTTTTTCCTACTGTTTACATGGTTCTTTTGAGAGAGCTGCTGGCCATCACAGGATACCTGCTGCTTAAAGGTAACGGTAAAGGTTCCCTTGCTCAAAAGCCAGTCGAATCCAACTCTAGGGTTGCGGTGCTCATCTCCGTTTCCAAGCCGAAGAGCCAGCCCTGTCTGAAGACATATCCGTGGTCATGTGGCTGGCATGACTAAACACCAAGGCGCATGGAACGCTGTTACGTTCCCACCGAAGTGGTACCTATTTATCTACTTGCAATTTCTTGTTTTCCAACTGCTAGGTTGGCAGGAGCTGCAACTAGAGACGGGAGCTCACTCCCTCATGCGGCACACTCGGGTCTCGAACTGCTGAACTCCAGCATTGCAGTGGCCACCTTAGCTGGACCATAGGACTGTCCTGTCAGAATCTCTTATAGGAACAAATCTACAAACAAGCCTGCAAGGAGAACCGGGTGCTGTTCCCATTTCAGACACCCATTTCTTGATCCCTTTACCTTATACTCTTCGGCAGCCTCTTCCACGGGAATGACCCGATGATCTCGGTGCTCCTTGGAGACCACGCAGATGGGGGCTTCGTCTTCCGTGCAGAAAAGTTTGAGGGGCTCCTGGTGCTTCTCGCAGACTCTCCCCTTTGCCTCCCCCTCCCTTCCCCGTTGGAGACTCATTTTTTTAGCAATTTCGACCACGTTCGCCAGCTGCCGATTTGGCATAAGGTTACTCCGAGCACTCTGCTTACACACAGGACAGGAAGCGCCTGCCCCCGACTGCCCCCAGCTGCGGGTCAGGCAGGCCCGGCAGAAGTTGTGGCCGCACTCGACGATGCTCACCGGGTCCCTGAAATACTCGAGGCAGATGGGACAAGTGACTTCCTCAGAGAGCTCTTGGACGAGACCCCCCGCCGCTGCCATGGCTGCCTCCAGCGCTCGAAGGGAAGTGCTCAAGCAGAGGTCGGTTTCGTTTTCTCTTTTCTTTCCGAGCAGAGCCTGGGAGATTCCCTTCCCGCAAATGATTCTCGTGAGCTCTGCTGGCGCGACATGCAACAGGGTGGGTCGATCCTTGCTTCGCACCGGAAGAGCTGCCAGAGAAGGAGACTTTTTCAAAGGACGGGCACTCTGCCTGCCTCGATGAGAAAAAAATATATATATTTTATCGGAGGGCTGTTGGATTTTTTTTTTTGTTGAGACCCTGGACTCGAACTACCTTGAATGTTAATGGACGCGCATTCAGACCCTGCTGCCAGCACAATGCGAGGGAAAGCCCACCTCTAGTTCACGAAGAGGACCGAAATGCTGTGCTGGCGGAGCGTGCTCAATGTTTAATTCATCTAATGGGGATCTACCTAACCCCATCCGTCCTCTGCGTGGACGCCCAGCCCCCATCTAACCCTGCAGACACCATCCCTGAAAATCCCCCCCCCCTTAAGAAAGATTTTGACGTCGGAATTAATTTTTATCTGGGCGCTGATGAACAGATAATATTTTCGAGGTGTGTTCTGTGGATTTGGGTTTACATTTTTTTGTCTCGACTGTGTCATGTATTTTAAAATATAAAAAAAAAGAGTCAGCTGAATGACAAATTATCAGCACTTTGAACTGCACTCAGGAGCAAACCAGAAGCTGAGGCAGGTTTTTTAAAAAGTACCATTACATGAGTTCCATAACGACTGCAGATAAAAAGCACCAGTTCTCTTGCCTTATGTTTAAGCAGCAGAAGATTGAAATACTCTTCAATCAAAGGTGAAAAGGATATATCTCTACAGTATGATGCTGGTTTTATTTCATTGCAGTACAGAAATCATATGAATTCACGAGGATCCAACCTTTGGAATCATGTTTTCGCGCTGTTCTGGTGCCACGAATCCCTGGGATTGTGATTTTTGTGGTGCCCCCTGTAGACTAACACATGGCCTATGATATGATGGCGATTTGATTTCCTTTCAGTGCTAAAATCATATGAATTCATGAGGATCCGTTTAGATCCGACTTCTACCCTTTCCCCACAGAAACCACTGTGGGCAGAACCACTGCCCCCTATAGGAGGTAGTGGCAGAACACAGATATTTAGAAGCCAGGCGGGGCAAGGCGGAGGCATCGCCCCCGCTGGCCATTTCTGAGCTCCGAAGGGGCTGACCCGCGCCGCCAGCCAGCCCCCTTGTGGCCCTTTTTTCGCCCCCGCCACTCTCCCGCCCTGTGGTTTGGATCCGAAGCCAATCCGTGGTCAGCAGGGCAGCCCGCGCTCATTCATTCCGCAAAAGAGGAAGCGAAAGTGGGGAGGGAGGCTGGGAGCTGGAGCTGGACAGGGAATGGCTGCCGAGAGCTCCAGGAAGCGGCTCCGGGACGAGGTGACTTGCCCCGTCTGCTCGGACGTCTTCACCGAGCCCGTGATCCTGAACTGCGGCCACAACTTCTGCCGCGCTTGCGTCTCCCCGGGCGGGGGGAGGACGGCCTCTTCCTCCTGCCCCCAGTGCGGGAAGGCGCTCGGGCCGAGGAGCTGGAAGCCCAACAGGCAGCTGGCCAAGGTGGCCGAGATCGCCAGGGAGCTGACGGGGGAGCTGACGGCGGAAGGCGGGCGGAGCTGCCAGGAGCACCGGGAGCCCCTGAAGCTCTTCTGCAAGGACGACCACAGCTGCATCTGCGTGGTGTGCGACAGATCCAGGGAGCACCGAGGTCATGCAGTCGTTCCCGCGGAAGAGGCCGCCGAGGAGTACAAGGTGGGGCGGGGGGATGGGGGAGAACCAGTGCGACTTTCGAGAAGGGAAATAAAACTTTCCTGCGGAGGAGCGCCTCAGCCCAAGAACAGAGCAGGCAGAGGAGTCTCTGGAAGGACTGGACTGCCGGGAGATTCCCCCGCATGAGCCTCAAAACCGGAGGAAAGATTTGCTAGCCAAAACGTCTCACAGATTCCTCAGTCACTGAAAAAAGGCTTAGTCTTAGGCTGATTCTGCTTGCCTTTTCCCTCCCTTGTTTTACAAAAGCCACGTTGGGACAGAAATTATCCTCTGCATTGCATGCTGATTTCAATTCCTTAAATCATCGGATTTTATGGTACTCTCTGCACTGCATGCGGCTTTCCTTTCCTTGGATCTTCGAATTTTATGGTACCTTCTGCATAGATTTATGGCTGTTTTATGCCTGTTCAGGTATAAATGCCCTGAGGTATTTGAATGTGGTTTTGAACTGCACTTTTTCCTCTGGGTTGAGCGAATACTAGATGCAGAAGCGCCCCATACAAGAGTAGGGCATTCCAGGAGCTTTCCTGCCCTTCCTTCCCATTGACCATTCTTGAACTTCCTTCCTCTGGTCTCTTCTTTTCCTCCTCCTCCTCCTCAATCTCATGTATTTGTTCGCAGTTCTCTGATTCTAGTAACTGTAACATTTTTATCCCACCCAGACAACTCAAAATAGTGCATTTGGATTTTTTCCTCACCCATTTTATCCCTAGGACCATCTTGCCAAGGAAGTGAGGCTAAGAGAAAGTGGCTGTCATAAGGTCACCCAGTGGGCATCCTTTGCTCCCCCTCCTAGCCTGAGACACACGAGCCCCACAGTCTGCACTGTACTGGCAAATTGAACATCAATTCTGCTTTAATTTGTTTTATTAATTTCCAGTGAGATCTGGGTGTGGTAGGGTGTGAAAGTGTCCTTCAGTCTGGCACCCTGATTTTAATGGTGCTTTTGACTAATAAATCAAGAAAGCATCTTACGAAATCAGTAAACTTGAACACTGTTCCCTTTTCAGGTTCAAATTTGTCATTGTCTAGAGAATCTGAGAAAAAAGAGAGAGAAAATCCTAGCGTTTAAAACAGAGACAGAAAAAGAAAGTGAAGACCTGCTTGTAAGTCATCCTTTTGTTGTCTATTGGGGTTTAAAAAAAATAATGATAACATTATATACACAACTGGACATAACAAAATTCATAAGATTCACAGTTTACAAGGGTTAAAGCCATACATTAGGATAAAATATAAACTAGCTTTTTCCGTAGTAGTCCAACATTTGTTTATAACTGACCATTTCCCCACTAACCGAAAGACAAGAGTCCTTTGGGAGGCGGGTTCTATAGGCATAAGTCATTAGGTGGTCATTAAGACCACCCTCCAAAGTCCAACCAATCAGAGACAGCTGGGGGAATCTGTGGGTTTTTAAAAAGCTATTTTTGCAGCAGTCAGTAAACACAGTCTTAATTTGAGATGAACAGATTTGTTATAGGAGCTGCAACAAAAGGTTTAAAACTCTGATTGGTTTTGTCATCTGTTTAAGGGCACGTTTTTCAAATACCACAGTCTGTTGTAAGAAAATTTTCAAAAACTGCATGTCCTCAGTGACACAGTCAAATATGAAATACTGGTTTTTGGTCAGTTGTCATTGTCGAATAATGTAGATACCCAATGAGAAACATTGAGATAAAATATGGCTAACAAATAAAATTGTCAGGTCTTTTTCTGACAATGTAATACATTTGCTGAGTGTCTGGGAGAAAATCTTAGTATCAAGACCCAGGGGAAGAGAGCATTCCTATTCATACGGGCTCTTCAACCCCACTTCGGCTTCGGAAGGGAAATGGATGTGAAGAAGGTGTTTGCATGAGAAAACTTCTTGACTGTTGAATGTAAGATTCACCTGAATGTCCTTTGTGTACAGCTCACAAAATATTCCAACTCCACAAAGACCAGCTTCTTATCTTCTCTCTTTTCATCTTGCTTACCTCAGAAACAAACTGAAGCAGAGAAACAAAAGATGGTGGCTGAGTTCTCAAGGTTGCGGCAGTTTCTGGAAGACCAAGAAAAGTTGCTGCTGGCCCAGATGAAAGAGGTGGAGGAGGAGATTGTAAAGGAACGGGAGGAGCACCTGGCCAGGATCTCAGAGCCCCTCTCTTCTCTTGATGGTCTCATCCGGGAGTTGGAAAAGAAGTGCCAGCAGATAGCAAGTGAACTCCTGCAGGTAGGACTATGGCCAGACCAAAACAAAATGGGGGAGAAAAAACTTCAGCCCAGAAAAAAACAGGTAACCAAGAAGGTTGACAATAGACATTATAACAGAATAAGTAATAATGGATTTACATATATTAACAAAGCTTAAATACATAACAAATAGTAAGAAAAAACCCACCATTACAACCAAACGCGTTTCAACCACAAGACCTTCCTCAGTGGTACAAATTATTAAAATATATCCCATAAATTATTCACAATATAAAACACAGCATTTCTGACCTAAGCTTTAAAGCACTCATAAGTAGGGCTAATTCATAAATTAATGATGTATCTTCATTTTTGGAATCAATTAGGACCATCAGAAATCATATTTCAGATTGAAGTTGTTCATGGTCCAAATATCTCTGTAAGAAAGGTCAGAGTGAGTCATTGCTCTGTGGGGTATATATCCACTGGAAAGAAGCAAAATATGTCGTATTAGATAAGAGGGACTTATTAGCAAGAGAAGATGTGACAGAGCCATTCACCTTCATGTTCCTGCCTTCCCCCTGGAAGACTATCTGTACTTGAAATCGCACCTAGCATTTTGTCTCTGCTTGATGAGGACGCAACCTCACCCCAGTTTTCGTGACGTGTGTCTTGATACTGCCATAAGCTGGGCACACTGAGTTAGAAGTCCCCACTTTCCAAACCCTGAGAGATTTCCACAGAAAAAATGTAAGAAGTGGCCTGTTGGATTGGACCCAGGGCCCGTCTGGTCCACAGACCAGCCACAAGGAGGCTGCAAAGGCATTCTCACTCCCCTGAATGTTGCCTCTGAAGCTAGAGGTTCCACTGAGTTCTCCTGGCCGAGGGCCACAGTAAGACTGCTGTCCTCTGTGGATATGTCAGGTTGTTTGAAAACCCATGGCCGCCACCCCTCCCAATCCAGTGATGGTTATTTATACATGAGGTAAATTATGGATTATGTGAAGAAATTCTTTGTTCTCTCTGTCCCAATTTGACAAATTATGAGTTCCTTCTTCTCTCTTCCTCCACTAGGATGTTAGGAGCACCTTGCAGAGGTAAGTGGAGCTCATGGGTGTTTGTGTTCTGTGATGCTGCAGGCGTAAGTGGAGCTCATGGGTGTTTGTTTTCTGTGATGCTGCAGGCGGAAAAGTTCAGCCAACACTGAACCACAAGCCATTAGTATAAGGAGAGGCAATGAACAGCCCACATTTGCGTATTTTATTTATTTATCTCTATCCCGCCTTTCTCCCCAGTGGGGACCCAATGTACCTGACGTTGTTCTCCTCTCCTGCATTTTATCCTCACATCAGTTAGGCTGAGAGAATGACTGGTCCAAGGTCTCCCAGGACAGAGCCCTAAAACTACTTTATTATGCCTCCCTGTGGCCCAGTGCACACAAACCAAGGTGTACCATAATAGAATCGTAGAATCACAGAGTTGGAAGGAGCCATACAGGCCATCTAATCCAACCCCCTGCTCAATGCAGGACCAGCCTAGAGCATCCCTGACAAGTGTTTGTCCAGCCACTGCTTTAAGACTGCCAGTGAGGGGGAGCTCACCACCTCCCTAGGTAGCTGATTCCACTGTTGAACAACTCCTACTGTAAACAAGGTTTTCCTAATATCCAGTCGGTACCTTCCTGCCCTTAATTTAAACCCATTATTTGCAGCCAACAGGAAGAGCTCCCTGCCCTCCTCTAAGTGACAGCCCTTCAGATACTTGAAGAGAACAATCATGTCCCCCCCCCTCAACCGCCTCTTCTCCAGACTGAACACTTCCAAGTCCCTCAGCCTTTCCTCATAGGGCTGGGTCTCCAGGCCCCTGATCATCCTCCTCACTCACCTCTGCACCCGCTCCATTCTGTCCACATCCTTTTTGAAGTGAGGCCTCCAGAATTGCACACAATGCTCCAGGTGCGGCCTGACCAATGCAGCATACATCATTTAATAAATGAAAATGGGTAATTCATCACAATAAATCTTTATTACAGGACTTTTTGTTGGTTTTGATATATAGGGCCAACACATGTACCCTTCTGGAAGCTATGTATTTCAGGTAAGTCTTAATGGTGAACTGCTATATCATTTGCCTTCTATAAACAGACACTGTCCATATGCCTTTCACAGCACCTTTGAAAATAGTCATCTGCCCCCACCCTCGTCAAGTTTTTGGACCACTCGTAGGTGTCTGTATCTTTGACTCCTCGTGTATGGTCAAAATTTATAATAATTCTGGGCCCTGTACTAGGGACTAGAGAACTGGGAACCCTTGTAAATAAAGAGGTGGAGGGTATTTGTTCTCAGCTTAGAGATCTTTCCCTTTGTGTGTTACTTGTTTTCTCTGCGGGTAAAGGTAAAGGTTCCCTTGCTCGAAAGCCAGTCGAATCCGACTCTAGGGTTGCGGTGCTCATCTCCGTTTCAAAGCCGAAGAGCCAGCACTGTCCGAAGACGTTTCCGTGGTCATGTGGCCGGCATGACTAAACACCAAGGCGCACGGAACGCTGTTCCCTTCCCACCGAAGTGGTACCTATTTATCTACTTGCAATTTCTTGCTTTCGAACTGCTAGGTTGGCAGGAGCTGGAACTAGAGACGGGAGCTCACCCTGTCTTGCGGCACCCAGGTCTTGAACCGCTGAACTACTGACCTTCCACAGTCTGCAGGTCAGCGTCTTAACTACCAGCTCAAAACTGGTTATTCTCTGCAGGGCTTTGTCACAGAAATGTTTCTGCTCTGCTGTGACTGTGGTACCAAGGTCCCCAGCCGTTTTGAACCTACAGGCACATTGGGAATAGCCAGCCCCAAAATGGCTGCTGCAGGAGGCGGAGCCAGCCACAACATTTCAGGAAATGAGGTTGCACAATACCTCCTAATAGTAATGTTTCAACATTTCAGGCAGAAGCTCTGTTTAACAGGATGCCTTTTAAAGCGAACATATTGTTAAAATAAATTTTCTTGCATATATCCAGCTAATCTACAGTCACAGAATGAGGATCCTTGGGCTGTGGTAGCAGCTGCTGTTAAAACAACACTTTAAAAAAGTTTGCACACCAATCAGATCACCAGTGGGCAGTCACAAGACATGCTGGGCAAATTCCCCCATCTGGCCCTGCCCACTTTCTAAAAAACGTTGCAGGCATCGGGTAAGGTGGTCCCAGGAGCCATGGTGCCCATGAGCTTCACATCAGGGACCCCTTCCCGGGGATGATCCTGCCCAGGGGTCAAAGGAGACTGGAAAGGCAGAGGGCCCAGTTTGGTGAGACAGTGGGCCACAGGTGGACTGTTCTTTAAGGTCCAAGTGCAATGGAAAAAGGGGGATGCATCTACATTCACCAGCACATAAACTGTGAGAAGGTAAAGCAGCTAGTATTCCAGATTCAGGAAACTATCTTGCCTTTCTTTGAGAGGTTTAAGTCTTGATGTTTTTTTCTTGAAAAATAACTCTTCAGGTGTGAGCAGACGGAGAAGTTTGAGAATCCAGTCGCTTTCCCTCCTGCACTGAAATGGAAAGTCTGGGAATTCCGTGGTATCAGTCCTGTTCTGGAAAAGATCATGACACACGTGAAAGGTAGTGAAACGTGTAGGAGGGGGTGGAATCTCTCTGTGGGAATGCAGCCCCATGTTCAGGCAGGAATGAATGAGTTTTGCTGTCAGTAAATCTAGGGCTGGAGCTGCGGTGGCTCAAGTGGTTAAGACGCTGCCAGTCATGGATTTTCTGTACCTCAAGCAAATGAGATAGGTGATGATGTGCTCAGGTGGAGAACTGCTAGACCTTTATTGGTATTTGCCTTGGAAGGTTGGGGGACGCTAAGAGTCCTTTGCCAAGGCCACAGAAGGAGATGAAGTGCATAACACCGAAGCTTTTCTTA
>NW_015176219.1:9881-11180 GCF_001447785.1 Gekko japonicus | reverse complement strand
CCACCACACCAAACTGGCTGTAATGGATGGGGAATAAAGAATAAAGATTGGGGGGGAGGAACCTGGGAGGCCCCTGTTCTCTCTAACAGTCACTGTCGTCAAACATTTGCTGGAACATCTCAGTTTTGCAGGCCGTGAGGAACTGAGCCAAGTCCCGCAGGGCCTGGATCTTCCTTCTCATTACCTGAATAAGCCGTGACCTCTCTTCTTCTCTCCTATTTGAGCGTATCGGCAAAGCGTACGTAACTGTAACACACACCAGGATGAATATGATGCCCTTCATTCTGCTTCCGTTCAGTGTTTCAGTGTTCCAAGCTAAGTTCCAGCCACTCTCTGTTTATGATGCACCCTGACTTATATAGTACTTTGGTGCTTCATAAAATAAGCCATCGCTTGACTCAGTCGCAAATGTTACCCAATCAGGAAGAGTGGTTGTGTAGGGGGGGGGGGGAGAGAGAGAGAGAGAAATGGAGTTTGTTTTGGCCTGGAGAGTTTGACATACTTTCTTTGCCCCCCAACCTTGGCAGATGTTGCAATCGTAAAAGAACAGTTCCTGTCTATGTTCTTCCACCAATGAGCTATGATGACGCTGATGATATACTGCACGGTGATGAATCTTTCTTTTTCACCTCCAGGCTTGAATACTTTTGTGAGTTATGGAGCTCAGACAACAAAACATAGCCTTAAGCTCTGGACTTCCAAAAGCTTGTAACTCAGTGGCAAAGAAATAGCGAGTGTTTTAAAGCCGCCAGATCCACCCTCTGTATACACGGGTTTTTGAACTCACGCACCGCCCATCCGCTGTAGGTAGAGTTGGTTTGGGCTCCCAGAACCAGTTCTGGTCCGGTTCGGGTAACACTAACCACCTCATCCTTTGCCGTCCCCATCTTCTTTGACCTTCAATGGCAAAGATATGCCCACATATTTACGTTATTCTATTCATTTCCAGTTATAACCCAACCTACTGTTAACACAAAATGACTAACAATTTTTAAATGACACATACTATAGTTGAATTCAGATTTCTTAAATTAAAAATCTTATGTGTTTGCGGTCCATGGGTCTGCCATTATGACTTTGCATTACAATGGTCCTTTCCGCATTTGCTTCTCACTCCAGATTTTCTTAGTGTCCAAGCCAAGGCAACTTAAGTCCATGGCAAAACAGCATCCAAATAACCCAGGGCAACAGCAGGCTGAAACCAGGCTGACCACTGAAGGGAGGTAATGTAATGCAGAATGGAGGAAAAATCTGGAATTGGGACAGAAAAAGACAGCGGGGGGGGGGGGGGGGGGGGGG
>NW_015176219.1:5400-9789 GCF_001447785.1 Gekko japonicus | reverse complement strand
TTCCCTGATTAAAAATTACTCTGCTTTATGATTCCATAAATAAATGAAATGAATAGCAACTCTCCAAAATATCTCTAGATTTGGATCCCTTCTTAGACATGAATGCTGTTTTCTCAATTACCCTCTCTACTGGGGGTATAAGAGGGCTGTGTTTCAAGATGAAAAACACAAGATCCAATTAAAGGTGGAAGCAATTAAACACAGGAAGCAATGAAATATTAAGTAGGGGAATGGAGGGATGCTGGTATGGACACAACCCAAGATGTTAAGAGGAAGCATGACATTTTATAACTACTCAAGGAGCAAGTTTACAGGGTTTGTATACCTTTAGAGTATGGTAAAAAGAGCATGATTGGACAAGTTTGAAAAAGTCTCCATGAAGCAGGATAGTTTGCAGATGGGGCCAATTGCCTCCTTAAACTATTGGCAATATTGGTTTAAATACTATATTTGTTACTGAATTGTCTATGGCTTAAATTTTTATTATGACACAATGAGGTAATGGCTGTGAGATGGGGTACAGGAACTACACTGTCCAAATCACTCCAGAGGCTAAGTATATTTATACAATAAATTAAATCTAAAATTTATTAAAATTATATAATAATTTAATTTATTTATAATTTATACATAATTTGCATCTGGGCTGATTCAGACAGGGCAGTTCCTGTTGTGGGAAGGGAAGAATTTGGCTTCCAGGGCATGTCATGCAGGAGGAGAGGGCTACACCTAAAATGGGGTGAAAACCCTGAAGAATATGGTACTATGGGAAGAAACATTATTTTATTTTGTTATATTTCCCCTAAGTGTTTCACCTAAGCTTCTTCAAAGGGGTCTATAAGAATAAAATAAACAGAATTACCTTTGAAAAGCAATATTAAGAAATTTGCTAAAAATACAATAAACACTGACCCTGTGAAAAATGCATACAAATATCCAGAACCACAAGAGTGTTTCAGGTATAGATGGAAATATGGAACTTAAAGCAAAAATTAAATGGAACACTCCAAAACTTCCATGAGGTAAGGGGAAAAAATCCAACTAACCTGTATAGTTGTCTGGCCAAAACAGTTCCCACAGCAACAGAATTTTAGAGAGAGAGATGTGATTGTCTGACACAGTTTTTACTTCATATGAGGTATAACAAACTGAGGCTTTCATTTTACCCATGAGGGACCAGAATCATCAGTCTCAAAACCAATTCTGCCTCTTTTTTCAATAGCACTTTATCCTTATGGCATCTAAAACCAGTCTGTTGGACCATGGCTGTGCTCCAGAAAGTGCTAAACCAAAGGGACCCTTGTTGGACATGACCTCTGTGTCCTGCAATGCTTATTTCAAGATTTCGACAAAGTGTAATTTCCTCACAATCCTCTGATTTCCTGTCTGCAGGCTTGGTGGTGGAGGAAAGTGCCATCAAGTCACAGCCAACTTATGGTGACCCTGTAGGACTTTCAGGTCAAGAGTAAAACAGAGGTGGTTTGCTATTGTCTGCCTGCGCATAGCAACCATGGACTTCCCATCCACATATGAACTAGGGCCATCCTGTCTTAGTTTCTGATATCAGAGGAGAGCAGGCTAATTTAGGCCATCCTGGTTAAGTATGAAGAAGAAGAAGAAGAAGAAGAAGAAGAAGAAGAGATTGGATTTATACCCCGCCCTTCACTTGGAGTCTCAGAGCGGCTTACAAACTCCTTTCCCTTCCCCTCCCCACAACAGACACCCTGTGAGGTGGGTGGGGCTGAGAGAACTCTGACACAAACTGCTCTTTTCCAAGAACAGCTGTGCCTGAGCTTGTGACTGACCCAAGGTCACATCAGCAGGTGCAAGTGGAGGAGTGGGGACTCAAACCCGGTTCTCCCAGATTAGAGTCCGCACACTTAACCATGAGTATGAGTTATACACAACATGTAGACTAGGGTTGCTATACCCCTGGCTGAAGGTGAGTTTCCCCACAATGCCAGGCCCCGCCTCCCCTCCTCTGATCAGCTGGCCTGCAGGAGGGAAGTTACCTCAGACAAGAGGGAGATCCATCCAACATGCAGCGGTGTGTTCAGATCACTGCCCATGTGACCCAGAAGTGACATCATCACATTCGGGACATTGGGGCAATGCTCTGGTATTTGGGCAAAAACTCTATGGTAGAAGCCAAATTTACCATGCAGGTTTTGCTGAAATACCAGAGCATTGCCTCAATGTCCCGGATATGATGAAAGCACTTCTGGGTCACATGGACAGTGATCTGAACACACCACTGTACGTCAGATGGGTCTGAAGCTATTGTACTGTGGTCACACTATGAAAAAACAAGAAAGACAATAATGCTAGGAAAAATTATCAGATAATATCATAGCTGGCAGCAGGAAAAGAGAAAGACCCAACAGGAGATGGAGTTATTCAGTCAAGGAAGCCATGGCTCTTACAGCTCTCAGTTTGCAAGACCAGAACAAGGTTGTTAATGATAGGATGTTTTGGAGGTCATTAATTCATAAGGTCACTCACCATAAGTTGGAAGTGACTTGACAGTGCTAAACACATATACACACAGCTTTTAAGGTGCCACTGGATTTCAGTGTTGTTATGCTACTATAGACAAACATGGCTATTTCTCTGGAATTCTTTTTTGGCACAATTCATCATTCATAGCTGCAAAATTTAAGTAAACAGAGATCTGTGAACATTCCAGTAAACTTTCCTTCTTAAGATAACATAGACTTGGATAATTATGATCCAACAATCTTTAATTAAAAGTGCTGGAAAATTCCAAATCCACGTTTCCAGAAGGGAAAATTCCTGAATGGAAGTGCCAAAAGGCACTCCTTCTCTTCAGGGCATGGGAAATGTTCAATATTTCAAGGTTGTTGGGTTTTCTTTTTTGTAAACCTGTTGTATAAGAGCAACTTCAGGTGTAATGGAGATGCAGGGAAAACAGGAGGCATGAGTGTGTTGTGTTTCCTCTTTCCGTACTTCCCTGTCACATCTGAAATAGGATTTTGGCATCACCCACTATAAGAAGATAGAGGGACATCTTGTAGATTTTATCCTAATGGAAAGGGAACTTGTTCTATTTTGGATCTAACAGATGTAAACAGGAAGCATCAAGTGATTGTGCTCCTTGTTGCACTCTGTATCTTTATTTATTTGTAATTTAAAGATCGCCCTCTCCTGAGTACACAAAGCTCAGTGCAGTGAACAGCGATGCTGTGTCCAAAGCCATTTTCATTTGACTTTTTTTCAGAACTAACTGTGATAGATAGGGTAGTTTCTGTCTCTCCTAAAGAGTGACCATTGAGAGCTGATGGAATGTTGGGGAGAGAAAGTTGGAAAACCACAGTTAAAGGAGCAGTTGGGAGTTGGCAGATGAGGAACTCAGAGGGAAAAGAGTATGTCTTCCTGAGCGAAGCTGAGGTGAAGATCAGCTTAAAACCAAATGGGGATAAAAGTAAATTTGTAAGAAATGCCAGACTAGGGGAACAGTTCAAAAGTTCAAGGGAAAAGAAACGTACTCTCTCACTCCATCCCACCTCCAGCTGGTTGACCTTGAGCAGTTCCGCAGATGTAGCAGCAAAAGACAGTAAACACCTACACAGGAAAATACAAGGGGGATGGGCAGGGTGCAAAGTAACACAGAAGATGAATACCGCATCTCATGGCAGCTTGCTGACAAAGACACACACACACACACACACACACACATTGAAAATCTTGGCCTATACGTATTTTAAGATATGAATAAATGGTGGCAGCATGTGAACTGAATGGTGTATGGGCCCCAACCCCAATAACTCAGTGAAATGTTTGAGTGAAGGCCTCTTATTAAAGAGGGCTGGGTTACCCTGTCTGCTGATGTCTCTGTGAGTGAGAGAGTTGACCTGAGAGGTGAAATGGTCATGGACCTCTAGAGATTTTAAGAGATGAGAAGGATAGTGATGTGTGATGGCCTGACTTACTTGTAACCCTGAACTGGAGAGAGACAGCTGTAGATGGTGGTTGGCACTCTGTGTGAGCAGGGAAGGGCCATCACACTAACCTTTATCTGTATTGTGTTTTGAACTCTTATTTATGTGAAGTAAAGAAGGCATGTATACACAGGTCTCTAGCTATCCAAATGATTAGGTTGAACACTTCTGTGAGGACCAGAAATATTCATTATGTGCATCCACAAGCCAGTGGGACCAGTGTAGGACACTGTGTTCAAACTACATAAAACAAGATGTCGTCCAGCTCCAGAGAGCGTCTTTCTTTCTTTCTTTCTTTCTTTCTTTCTTTCTTTCTTTCTTTCTTTCTTTCTTTCTTTCTTTCTTTCTTTCTTTCTTTCTTTCCTCCATCTGAATTGCCAAAGCAGAAACAATATACCTTCCTACATAAATGTACCCTCAGAGGATTTTA
>NW_015176219.1:4909-5046 GCF_001447785.1 Gekko japonicus | reverse complement strand
CGGCCACATGACCACGGAAACGTCTTCGGACAGCGCTGGCTCTTCGGCTTTGTAACGGAGATGAGCACCGCAACCCTAGAGTCGGATTCGACTGGCTTTCGAGCAAGGGAACCTTTACCTTTACCTTATCCAGCACA
>NW_015176219.1:0-2704 GCF_001447785.1 Gekko japonicus | reverse complement strand
TAATTTCACAAGCTGAGTACAAAGTTATTACATAAAAGGTGAAGTACACACCCTAGAAAACATCAAGAACCAGTACCAACCCAAACACGGGAACATGGTTTAATAACTTCATTAAAAAAAACCCTTGTGGATATCTGTTTTCGTTAATGGTGCCATAACCCTTAAGGCTACTGAGGCAGGTAATTGCATGCCAACGTTCTCATGCTTTGCAGTTGTGCCCCTTCGGCTGATCTTGGGATCTTGTGTCATTGGCTGATCTTGGGATAAAGATGGAAGGTTTATGCTTCAAGGCATAAAATCGCTGTTGCTTCACGTGAGATAAGAATACCATCCTATGCAAGAGAGCAGTACATGGTGAATTGCTACATGTGAAGTGTATCTTCGAAGTGTCTGGGCTTGTTTCAAGTCACAGGAAGTACAGCAGCTCAGTGGCTCCAGAGCACACTAATTTATGCAGCAGCCAGATCCTTCGCTTACAACTTTAATGCCAGTAGCTCACAAAGTAGAGTTTTTGCTCACAAGACTCCGCAGCTTAGAGGGAACACTGGTCCTGGCTACCTAGAGCTCATTAGAGCTCAGCAGCTTAAGCAGGGTCAGCCATGGTTAGTACCAGGATGGGAGACCACCATGGATGTCCAAGGTTGCTATGTAGAGGTAAGCAACGGCAAAGCACCTCTGCTCATCTCTTGCCTTGAAAACCCCAGGGTCTTGGGGTTGTCATGAGTTGGCTGTGACTTGATGGCCCACCATTGTTATTATTTGGATCCTCCTTGTGGAAGGCACCTCTACACACAGAAATGGGGAAGCCACAGTTTTCAGTGAATGTCCACTCCCACTGCAGACCCTTCATTGCCATTCTGCTCCCAGGGAGTACATTTTGTTAGAGTTTAAATTGATGCCAGACTGCTGTTTAATTATAAAGAGTGTGGAATCCACTCAAGTGGATAAACTTGAGTTACACTTGGTTTCAGGACAATGATGATTGGGACAATTTTTTTCAGCTGCAATTGTAGGCAATAATTAGCAATGGGGGTGCCTTCATGTATTTATGTCTACCCATTTCTGTATAAAGTGAATTACTGGGCGGGGGGATTGGTCATTTTTAACAGAGAATAGAACATGTGAGTGACATGACCAAAACTCTGTCCCCTTCCCTGTCTTCTACCATAGGAGAATTTGGGTGCATCAATCATGTGTGGCAGAAGCATGTGCTACTGATGGTCCTCCTGATATGTGCATTCACCATTTTGTGTAAATGGGACAAAACTCATATGTTTGAGGTTTGGTATGTATGAATGCAACATTTTTTTTAGGGCTATGCGTTCACATGTACTGAAGCTGTATGCTCATGGAAACATATGTGCTTATCTTATTCACACAAAATGGTGACTGCACATATCAGAAGGATAGTGGATAGCACGAACTTACTTCCATAGAATGGGCAAGATGCTGCAAAAGTCAGATGTGTTTAATTACTTTTGGTTTCAATAGATTATATCAGGGGTAGTTTCGTAGAAAAAGAGCTAGGGGAACTCATTAGCATAACTCATTAGCATATGCCACACCCCCTGACATCAGAGGCACGGTGGTGGACCTGCAAGGCTGGCGGGAGTACGAGGAAGCCCCGCCAAGGCCCTCCCTGGCCCCAGGCAGGCAGGGGTGGGGAGAGGCGGAGAGGAAGCAACTAACCCTCCCTCTTCTCCTGCCTCCTCCTGGCTGAATGAGGGCCGGAAGCAGGGCGGCCAGAAGCAAGGGGCGGGGCTTCGCCGTGTGCCCTGCCCCCTGCACCTCACCCGGGGGAACTGCGATCCCCCGCGATCCCCCCCGAAATGACCTCTGGATTATATACAGAATTCTCTTGGATATTCTTGATTTCTGAAAATATGGTGGATTTAATGCAATATGAGGACAACTCTAGCCCTTTTCACACATTAAATTGGTGCATACTGGGAGCCTTCTGACTGTGTGTAGATCTGCACATATAACAGGGGAACCCATGTATTTTGCATGCACATATAGCTTCCATACACATGGACCAGAACTGTGAAAAACCCAATAGTCAGTTTGTGCGTACTATTTATTTATTTTATTTTTTCCGAATTTCTACCCCCCTTTCCCAGCCAAGGCCAGCTCAGGGTGGCTTACATAAAAACAGATGAATTACATT
Source organism: Gekko japonicus (assembly GCF_001447785.1). NCBI lineage: Eukaryota > Metazoa > Chordata > Lepidosauria > Squamata > Gekkonidae > Gekko > Gekko japonicus. The sequence continues at coordinate 537 of NW_015176219.1, read as the reverse complement.
AAAACATAAGTTATGATTAAAACAATTTCAAAACCATAATAAAGTGCTAGTAGTTGTTGCTCATATAACGGTAGCAGCCATTATTCAAAGTTCTCAGCTCACAGTGTGGTGTGTGCATGCCAAAGAGTACAGTGGTCCCGTTCCAACAGCACAACAACCAGGCATTGCAGATATTTATTTATTTAGATGTATATCCCACCTTGCCTGACACGATAGCATGATAAGCATATGTTCCAGACATACATTGTTTTGGGGGCTTCACTTCATATAGGTTTAACATCTGAAAAAGGCAAATGAACATGTAAGAAGTGTAAGACTTGTGATCCTTAAGTCCCTTTAATCTTAGTGCATAGGCTCAAGCCACATGATAACACTTGCATCATTACTTACATTTCAGTCCTGAACTCAGTTACTTCAGTGCCCTGTAAGTCTGAGTAAAATTCAGCTTCACTTGGAATGTTTGAACCAAATGAACTAGTCTTCTAGACTAGCATTATGTTTGCAAACACACAGATATCTCTCCCTTATTATAAAAGA
>NW_015176218.1:7815-10945 GCF_001447785.1 Gekko japonicus | reverse complement strand
TACCTCACGGGGTTGTTGTGAGGATAACACGTGGGAGAGGAGGAGAAGGAGGATGTGAGCTGTTTTGTGTCCTCATTGGGGAGAAAGTCAGGGTGCAAATGAATTAAATAAGTAAATTTCTGGTAAGACAGGAGGGTCCGTATTTTGGCTTTCTCACTGGGGCGGTTTTCGGCCTCTTTCGTGCACAAGCCTTCCCGGAGATTGGGTGAGCCGAAAGACCCACAAAACTTTTCGAGTGCCTTAGGAGAGAAGATCCTCTAGAGCCAAGTATTGACTTGCTGCCTCCGTTCAAGGGTAACCTTATTTCATCCGCTATTAAGCCTGGGATGTGGGTTTGCAAACAGGGAAGGAATCAGCTCGCCGGAGCCTCACGCTTTGATCCGGGTGTCCGCAGAGAACAAAAGGAGGCAGTTTTCCCGTATTTCTGGGAGGATTCATTGCATCATCTGCCTTACTATAAATATATACGTTTTTGCTGACTTTCCTCTGGTCTGTTGAGGCGTCTTCAGCAAGACCAGACTTTGTTCCCCATTGTGAGGTGGTCGTGAATGACCCCTGCAATGGAGATACTGGAAAAAGAAGCCCAAAAGGTACATGTTAGGAGGAAAGGCTGAAAGAGTTGGGTCTGTTTAGCCTGGGAAAGAGAAGGCTTAGAGGGGATTGCAGTCTTCAAGTATCTGAAGGGCTGTCGTGTAGAAGATGGAGCAGATCTAGTCTCCCTTGCTCCGGATTGCAAGACTAGGTCTAACGGATGGAAATGAGAAGGGAGTCGATACCGGCTGAATATCAGGAGAAACTTCCTGACTGTCAGAGTGGTTGAGCAGTGGAACAGTCCGCCTCGGGAGGGGGTGGAGGCTCCTTCGCTGGACGTTTCCAAGCGGAGGCTGGACGACCATCTTTTGGGTATGTTGTAGGGCTATCTTTTGGCTGTGCTCCTGCAGAGTGCAGGGGGCTGGACTAGATGACCTGCAAGGTCCCTTCCAGCTCTAACATTCTATGATTCTAAGAGTGGTTGAGCAGTGGAACTGTCCGCCTCGGGAGGTGGTGGAGGCTCCTTCACTGGACGTTTTCAAGCGGGGGCTGGATGACCATCTTCCGGGTATGTTGTAGGGCTATCTTTCAGCTATGCTCCTGCAGAGTGCAGGGGGCGGGACTAGATGACCTGCAAGGTCCCTTCCGACTTAACATTCTATGATTCCTGTGGCACTCCTTGGACCGTGCCATCGTCGGTTACACGGGGCACTGCCCTCGTGCGGGGCTTCGGCCCTGCATTACTGGGGCAAAGCGTTGCACAAAAGATTGCTTTGGAAGTATCGACCCGCCAAGATGAAGCTGATGCCAATAATCTCAGACCCCCAGCTCTCTTTCTTTCTTGCCCCGGAAATGTCCCCGCTTTGCTAGTGAGTCGGGGCCCAGGAGGGGAAGAAGTGGGCTTCTGAAAAGTACACAGACGGACGAGTGATTTCAGCTGAGCGTACTTTATTCGATCAGGAACAAGACAAAGTAACCGGCTCGCAGGCTGGTTTATATGTGCAACAACCCCGTACCCAAAACACACACACACACAAGTGATTGGCGATTTACAGTGGCCGAGAGTTCCGTAGGCCATCAACTGGGAGCCTAGCCTGCCGATAGGTGCCGGCTAGGATCCGCTTGTCCCATTGTTACTGAGAGCGAAGCTCGGCCGCTTCGCAAGACCATGTGGTGAAATGGCCACGCACGCGGCCTGAGAAGGATACATTACAGCTTCATAGAGCCGAGGACGGCAGGGGAAAGTTAGACGGTTTCACTGCTCTCATCCACGCCTTCCTTTTGCTTCGGGTCTCCCCTGCAGTTCCCCCCGCAGCTCACCTCCCCAGAATCGCCCGCGGCTGCCCCCGTCCCGTCTAGCGTCGCCCGGAGCCTTGCCTGTTGCCCGGGGTTTTAGTTTTGTCTTGTCGGCCGAGCCAAGCTTCGAGTGGATGTGCTGACATTACTCAGGGAAATGGCATGACAATGATTCACTCCGGGCTCCGGCCGGGATTTGCTTCTTCCTTCGTGCCAGCCAAGAGCCTGCCTTCCCCTCTTGAACTAGAAAGTCGCCCTTACGTAACAGGCTGTGGTTTGTAGAGCATTTCAGCACAAAAATGTGTCGGTGCAGAATAGCGAGTGGGACACCATCAGGCTGCTGTGGGAGGGAGGGAAAAAAACCCCCTTTGGGGGTCATGTTTTCCTCCGTAATGCGCTGGGCGGTCGTCTTGTGTTGGGATGACATCGTCTTTGTAGAGCATTTCAGCACAAAAATGTGGCGGTGCAGAATAGCGAGTGGGACAACATCAGGCTGCTGTGGGAGGGAGGGAAAACCCCCCCCTTTGGGGGTCATGTTTTCCTCCGTAATGCGCTGGGCGGTCGTCTTGTGTTGGGATGACATCGTCTTGCCAGCTTTCTCCACCCCAGCCGCTCGACGTGATGCAAGGCATGCTTTTCAAAAGCTGATTTTGTTGCGATAGAAGTAGACGCCTTCATTAGGAAACGTACCCAGGAGAAGTACTGGTGTCGTGGTTAAGTGCGCAGACTCCAATCTGGGAGAACCGGGTTTGACTCCCCACTCCTCCACTTGCAGCTGCTGGATGACCTTGGGCAAGCTGTAGTTCTCTCAGAAAAGCCAGAGAGGGGGTCACAGCGTGCAGATACATGCCAACTCCTTATAAGCCAATGTTCCCTCTAAACTGTGGAGTCATGTGAGCAAAAATTCTACTTTGTGAGCTGCTGGCATTAAAGTTGTGAGCGAGCGATTTGGACGCTGCATAAATCAGTTTGCTTCGGAGCACTCCTTCCTGAGCTAAGGCAAAACGGTGTGAGCCAGAGGCTAAAAAACTGTGAGCCAGCTCACACTAACTCAGCTTAGAAGAGAAGAAGAGAAGAGCTTGGATTTATACCCCGCCCTGATATTGTTATTATTACTGCCAGATCCAGATGTCATTTGCTGCAGGAGCGCACAGGAGTGGAGCTCCGGCAGTAAAGAGCCCAGGGGGTGGGCACATGCAACAAGGATATTGTTATTATTACTGCCAGATCCAGAGGTCATTTTCTGCAGGAGCGCACAGGAGTGGAGCTCCGGCAGTAAAGAGCCCAGGGGGTGGGCACATGC
>NW_015176218.1:7324-7463 GCF_001447785.1 Gekko japonicus | reverse complement strand
CTCTTTTTCTACGAAATGACCCCTGGCCAGATCTAATATGCACTCGCACCTTTGATATCTGGACTGTTTTTGGGATTGTCTTAACTGTTCTTGATGTGTTTTAATCCTTTTGTAAACCGCCCTGAGCCTGCTTTGGTGG
>NW_015176218.1:1453-1604 GCF_001447785.1 Gekko japonicus | reverse complement strand
CCTGGCTGGGGCGCTGGCACGCGTGCCCACAGAGAGGGCTCTGAGTGCCACCTCTGAGTTCGCCACCCCTGGACTAGATGGTCTGTATGGCCCCTTCCAACTCTGTGATCCTATGATTCTTTCCAATACCCGTTCCACCTCCTGACTGGGG
>NW_015176218.1:0-1402 GCF_001447785.1 Gekko japonicus | reverse complement strand
AAGGGTCATTTCGTAGAAAAAGAGGTGCAGGAGCTCATTAGCATGACTCATTTGCATATGCCACACCCCCTGGCATCACCGGAAGTGTGTCAGAAGACAACACCCACCGCTCAGGCTCCACTGCACTGTTTTTGATGTCTAGCTATTGGGGGGGGGTGGGGGGGGGGAACGTGCAGATCTGTCCTCGCAGAGGAGGGAGAGCTTGTGCCTGAATAAAACTTGGTCTTAAAAGTGCCACTGGACTGTTTGGGACTGGGGGGCCGTGGGGAGCTCTGCAACTTACCTGGCTGCTTCTTGCTCTGACTGAGGGCTGCTGGGAGCAGGGGGTGGGGCTTGTTGCATGTACCTGCCCCCTGGGCTCTTTACTGCCGGAGCTCCGCTCCTGTGCGCTCCTGCAGGAAATAACCCCTGTGAAGGGTGTGCAAGTCATAATCTTTTCTGCCGCCGCGTTCTTCAGTCTCTTTGTCTTGAGTTCCCGGCAGAGTCCAGGCTTCTGACTTCTGTGGCAAGCTTCCCTCTCCCAGGAGCATATTCTAAAAACCAAACAGTGCGAGGGATGTACTAGGATGCTTAGTCCCGGTGGCTTATTTCCCCCTTCTGCGTTCCAGATGTGCACATCCGTTACCAAGTCTAGAAGTTGATCTTGGTTAGACTCGGAGAGAACGTTCTTCAGTCTCTTTGTCTTGAGTTCCCGGCAGAGTCCAGGCTTGTGACTTCTGTGGCAAGCTTCCCTCTCCCAGGAGCATATTCTAAAAACCAAACAGTGCGAGGGATGTACTAGGATGCTTAGTCCCGGTGGCTTATTTCCCCCTTCTGCGTTCCAGATGTGCACATCCGTTACCAAGTCTAGAAGTTGATCTTGGTTAGACTCGGAGAGAGGCCTGTATCCGCGAGGGACCTGGCTTGGGTTGTGGCAATGCCCCTGGAAAGGGAAGAACAGAATTCCTCACCTGACTGTGCCGTCCAAAGCACAGGATGCGGGGCTACTGCACCGTTCCCCTGTCACTACAGAAGAATTGCGCCCTGCTGTGCTTCACTTGGAGGGGTGCCCTGTCGATTTTCCACCTCGAGGCATCAAGATGTTTTCAGTCAGGGCTATAAAAAGAATTCTGTCAGGCTTGGGGAGATAAGAGACTGATGGGGGCCTGTGGACAGAGGAACACCAGCCGGTGCCCGAGCGCAGGGAGTTGTACGATCTGCCTCTAAGTTGGAGCACTGGACCAGATAGACAGGTCAAGAAAACTGGATAGGTCATTCTTCATTCTCCTGTGCAGTTTGACAGACAGGCACGTCTGCTTGTTCCTCCTCGCTCTGGCACTTCCTGTGTCCTCTGAGGACCTCAGACACTGGCCTTTCATTTCATTCAGTTTGGTATACTGGTAACCAGTGTTCCCTCTAAGCT
>NW_015176217.1:8883-11137 GCF_001447785.1 Gekko japonicus | reverse complement strand
CCATAGCTAGGGTAAGTGCCTGCTGTTAGGTATTTCTTTTGTATGGGTGCAGTTTTGATGTTTGTTAGCTACCTCAATCATTAATGGAAAGGCAAGATTAAAGAAAAATAACAAATACATTTAAAGGCACCTGTCTTATTCTTGCAGGGTCAAGCTTTTTTCCATGTAAAGTAGTTTAGTATATGCTAGTATTGAGTTTGAGCCTGTATTGAGTTTTCTGGCAATGCTGCTGTACAAGCTGATGTGTCATATAAGTCATTTGGAAGGGCACACTCGAGCAGTTTTTAAAAAAATATTTCGGCTTGTTGGTTCTAGAGAGTTCTTGCAGTTCTTACTCAGAAGATTGTACCATTTACCAATTTCCACTTTCCATGCAGGGCAGCTGTTCAGGTAAGGGGGGATGTAAAGTCATAAATCTCTCCGTTTCCTGACTCTGCTGTCTGTCACTTCTACAGAGCCGAACAGGCAGAATCTTCTGTTTATATGCACCGGTTAGGAATCTGTTTTGCGTAACCTCATTGTTTTTCCTGTCTTTTCCTGTCAGAGCCAGCTGCCAACTTCTTTGCTATGGACACTGCATTTTCCTGTTTTTTTAAAACAAACTAGCAAAACATTTCAGCAGAACATACGTGGTGGCAGATTGGTGTGTTACTATATGCCTAACAAGTGTGGGGATGTGGCCCCTTTTCTGATATTTTGGCTCTCAGCACATGAGCCTCCTTCAGATGAGAAGGGAGCACTCACTGGAGAAGAAGACTGATGCTGGGAAAGATTGAAGGTAACAGAAGAAGGGGACGGCAAAGGATGAGATGGTTAGACAGTGTCATCGATGCAATGAACATAAAATTAACCAAACTCCGGAGGACGGCAGAAGACAGGAGGACCTGGTGTGATGTGGTCCATGGGGTCACGAAGAGTTGGACTTGACTGTGTGACTGAACAACAACAACAAAATGTCCTATCTGTTTTGGACATCCATTCAGAAGAAGCATGACACAGTTTTGGGGGAGGGATTAATTGGTATGGCAACACACTTGCTACCTTAACCCCCTTTACCTCTGTCCTTCAGAAAAGCTAATTTTATTAGTGCACTTGTAGTAAGTACTGAATTTGACATTGCACATCTCCTGTGCCAGATGTAGTATGGAAGCTCATATTTCTTACCCGCTTTTGGCACAGTTGGTGCCCAGCATGAGATGAAAGATGCAATGGCACCAACAATTATGTTCCTGGGTATCACTAAGAACATTAAAAACAGATGGAACAAATACCAAGTACACATCAGGTTTGGTTTACACTACAATGTGAAGAGGTCAAGATCAATACAAAATCTGCTTTATACTTCCTGAAAACTATGAACCAAATGCCCCTCTAAAGTGTTAACATCATAAGAACATAAGAACATAAGAGATGCCAATGTTGGATCAGGCCAAAGGCCCATCCAGTCCAACACTCTGTGTCACACAGTGGCCAGAAATACCAGTGCCATCAGGAGGTCCACCAGTGGGGCCAGGACATTAGAAGCCCTCCCACTGTTGACCCCCCCCAAGCACCAAGAAGACAGAGCATCACTTGCCCCAGAGCCCCTAGCTATACCTTGTGGCTAATAGCCACTGATGGACCTCTGCTCCATATGCTTATCTAATTCCCTTTTGAAGCCATCCATGCTTGTAGCACCCACCACTTCCTGTGGCAGTGAATTCCAAGTGTTAATCACTCTTTGGGTGAAGAAGGACGTCCTTACAGAGCATCACTTGCCCCAGAGTCCCTATCTATACCTTGTGGCTAATAGCCACTGATGGACCTCTGCTCCAACCAGAGTCCCCCAAGCAATCCTGTCTGAAACTGCAGAGCGGGTGTTGTTGGCCACCTAATGTCCTCTGGCAAAATTCCAGAGCAACTACCAACCAACCCTGAGAAAACACAGTCACTGTTGGTACTCTCACAGGGGTTGGATCTGCTAGATGGCAATCCTGGGCCAAGCAGAGCTGCTGCAAGGGATCATACTTGAAGGCTGTGGGCTCCAAATCATGAAGGGCCAATGAGTTTAATTTGGTTTTGTGGAGGCAAAGCCTGAACTGAGAATGTCTCAGATAATCCTGTTAGCCTCTATACTACAACCGCTCCATGCTATAGACTCCATATGTCAGGTGACATTGTCCCAGTGGTGTGGAAAGCACACCTAGCACTGTGCACAGAAGAGAAGAAATTGGATTTATACCCTGCCCTTCACTACCCAAAGGTGTCTCAGAGC
>NW_015176217.1:0-1649 GCF_001447785.1 Gekko japonicus | reverse complement strand
TGAGAAGCAGGTGCCCCATAAATACTACACATAACACATTGACAATTCCTTTCTTTTCATATCTGCCTTACATCCACAGTGCTGGCAACAGGATGGATCCAGTGCAAAATTTCCTCTTGCACAAGAGGAAATGCAGGAAAAAGACCGCAGTAGCCACGTGAGCGAAGTCAAACGTATTATATTCCCACTTGTGTTTCTGCTTGTGCAAGCTCTTATGTAACCAGTTTCTGGGCACTATAATACATACAGAGAAAAGCACTAGGTGTTTGCCATAAGCAAACACATTTCTGCTCATGCATCGCTGGATCCAAGCCATTGTCTCCTATATCCCCTTATCTCTTCCATTGTCATCTGATGGTTTTGGAGAGACTAATTTTTCTAACCAAGATTTTTTTTGGCTCCCTTAAGGACTAATAATTTTATTAAGCCATCAGCTCCTATCACAGTCTTGTCTGCTCTTTAAGGGTTCTACAGGATCCTGCTGCTTCTACTATAAACGCAACCGCTCTGTTGGCATTTTAACGATGTAATTAATTTTTTGGAAATCAAGTGATGAGGAAGCCTCTGCCCTGCTTTTCACACCAACACATACACTGCAATCCTAAGCATGTATACTCAGAAGTAAGTCCCACTGAGTTCGATGAGAGTTACTCCCCAGTAAGTGGTCGTTAGGATCGCAGCCTTAATCAACTTACAATATAAGAGTGCTGGCGACTCGCTTAGATGGCCTGAGAAACAATCAAAACCTATGGGCCATGGATCTATCAATGGCTATTAGTGCTTGTTAATGGGCACATCTGTGATCAGAGACTCTGAGTCCCAATCAAGCACAGGAGAGAACCTTGATGCCCACCTTTGGAGCTGCCCAGGCACAACTTCTTAGCTGCTATTGGAAATCAAATGTTGATGGACCCTGGTTTCAAGTCAGGCTATTATTTTTTAAGCTGCACAGAACATTTGTGCCTAGGGAAGAGTTCTTTGAAACTCAGAGCTTTGCAGTGCTTCTCTCGCCAACCCAATTAGTCAGCTATAATTTGACAGAACATTACGTTGGGCATGACTGCCTGTCCCTTTCAGGCCTGTAAGGGGTGGTGGTGGTGGGAATCTAAAAGCTTATACTTCATCCTTGCAAAAGTAGCTGCTCTTTTGTATTTGCTCTTTTCTTTTTGGTTTGGAGACTATCTTGTCTCGCCAATCAGATACGGACTCATCTGGCACACAGTTCCAGGGAAGCAAGCAAGTAAAATAACCCATTGCTAGCAGTGCATTTCATTGATTTAATAACAGGATTTTATATAGTGACAGAGAAAGGAGTTCTCTAACCTTATCTCTTATAGTATTTTGGGTTTTTTTAGTGTGCAGAGTGTTTCGCAATCCTGAAATTGTTTGTCTTCAAAATCACCTAGTGATACATGTCCTTAGTATTACTATTTTGGAGATAAAGGAAACGAGGTTCAGAGCGACTTCATAAAGCCACCCAGTGAGTTCATGGCCAAGAAGAGATCTGAATCCACGATCTCCATGTCCCAGGCCAACATCCAGATCACTATCAGATCTCATAGCTGAGCCGTGAAATATAAAACAAACAAGAAAATAGGGGAATGACAGTGAACTGTATGCTTGTATTGTCCTGGGTGGGGGGACCTCAC
>NW_015176216.1:7953-11356 GCF_001447785.1 Gekko japonicus | reverse complement strand
TCATCACTCGATCAAAGAAGGAAATTCGGGTAGGACAAATCCGTGCTGACTTTACCAGATCACCAAATTGTCCTTTAGATGCTCGCAGATTGATCCCTTTAAAATCTGCTCCTTCCCTGGGACAGAGGTCAGATTGAGTGGCCTGTAGTTTCCTGGGTCATTCCTCCTTCCTTTTTTGAAAACTGGGGTAACATCTGTCCTCCTCCAGTCTTGTGGCACATCTCCCATCCTCTGCAAGCTCTCTGGAAAGTTCTTTGAACACTCTTGGGTGCATACCATCTGGCCTGGGGGATTTGTACTCATTCAGTGCAGCCAGATGCTTCTCAACGACTTCTCTTTCCATGTCAACCAGCAACCTGGATGCTGTGCCTTGCCTATTACCATATCTAGATGAGCCTGGTCTCTTCTTCAAGGGAAAAACTGAGGCAAAATAGGCATTGAGACTTTTTCCTTTCTCTCTGACTTATGTCAGAGTTTCTCTATTTTCACCCAACAGTTTTCTCCTCTTGTATCTTGTGTTTGTTCCCCACGTATCTGAAGACTTTCTTCTTGTAGCGAGCCTCCCTGGCCAGCTTTACCCCACTGTGAGCTTTGGTCTCTCTGACGGCTGTGCTACAGTGCCTAGCAACTCGCAGATACTCTTCTTTAGAGGTATGTCCATGCCTGCATTTCGTGAACATTTCCTTTTTCTCCCTTAGCACATCATGCATTTCTCTGTTCATTCAAATTGGCTTCTTGGACCCCCTACCATACTTCCCTCCTGTTCACTGATTTTCTTATTCCAGGTCCATACAGCTTGCTTCAGTCTATAGATACATTTGTGACACTTACATACCTGGTTTTCCCTTCTGGATCCACAAACCCAGGTGGCTGGTTCATGTAGAGATCCTCTCTGATGTCTCCATACAGAATTTGGCTCCCTCCCAGCCACAGAACCTTGGTGGTGGGCAGGGGCCACTTTGCCACACCCAGAAGGAGTAGGAGGCAGGTGATGTGAGAAGCCAGCATCACAGCATCGCTGGAGAGCCTGCAAGGATTTAAGCACAGCTCTACCCCTGCCCTTCCTCTTTCATCCGATGCTTGGAGAACTGTGCTGCAGCCTGTGCGGTGGCACTGGCATCGACCTTTTCAGGTAGGTGTTATGGATGGGGCTGCAACCTACAGGGTGGCGGCCTCCTCCAAGTCCGGCAGCCGCCTATTTTGGCAAGCAGGGCCTGTGTGCCTATTCCCCTCTACGTTTCATGGCTTGGGGGGAGCTCTAGAGTGGCACCCCATTTGCTGGCTCACCCAGTGTTCTGGAGCAACCCCTGGCCTTGGCCTTTTTCTGCAATTGGACACCCTTGATCTTTCCGATCTTCTCCCAGTATTCGTTGGCCTTGTTACATGTCCACCACATGTGGAAGTATGTACCGACATTATGTCTGCATTTCCAACAAATATTTGTCGAGTTCTTAGAATACTTTGCTAGTCTGGAGGGGTACAAATACCATCTGTGGGCCACTTTATAGATGTTTTCTTTAAAAAGAGTTGCCCTGGTAACTTTCACATTTGTCTCCCATTTCTTTAACCACTTAATCCGGTTCTATATCATATCCTAAATCTTTATTCCAACTTCTTAAACTGGCTCATATCACCTCTTCCTGTGTCTTCCCATCTAGTAAGACTTTATATAGTCTCTTTATCGTTTGGGCCTCCGAAGCAAACCACATCTTATCCATGTCTATCGATTTTTCATAAAACACAACTTTTTGGTCTTCTTTAAATCTTGATTTTAACTGCATGTTTTGTAGCCATGACAATTCTATATTTAGTGCTTTCAAGCTATCCAATGGCTTTAAATTACCCTTATTGTCCAGTAGACTATCATATGAACACCTATATGAACACCTATTTGCATGAACATACAAAGTTGGTACCTCGAAAGCTTCTATAGGGGATACCCATCTAGGTATTTTCTTATAATATTGCGATTTAACCTCTCTCCAAACCTTTATTAGGGACCCTCTTACATAATGGCGCTCAAAATATTTCTTTTCTTTGTTGTACCAAAGAGTGGCGTGCCATCCCATTGGAAGGTCATAACCCTCTAATTTCAGAAGTCTACCATTTGACAATGTTGCCCACTCCCTTATCCATACCAAAGCGGCAGCCTTATAATATAACTCCCAATCTGCAAATGCAAAACCACCTATCTCTTTCCTACTCTGCATCAACCTTAGTTTAAATCTCGGCTTCTTCGCTTGCCAAATAAACACAGAGCTAATCTTTCCCAGTTCTTTAAAGAACTCCTGATTTCTAATAATAGGTAATGATTGAAAGAGGAACATTAGTTTGGGGAGAACCATCAATTGTGGCAATTCTACCTAACAAAAATAACTGTAGATCTCTCCAGTTTTCCAGATCTTTCTTCACCTCCAAGAGTGTTTTCTTATCATTGTCTTCAAATAAAGAACTACATTTATTTGTTAGCCAGACTCCTAAGTATTTAATTCTCTTAGTGATTATAAACCCTGTTTTTTCTTGTATCAGTAATGCTTTCTTTTTTTTTTAATAAAGGTTTTATTGACTCCCCTAAAAAGGGGAGGTATTTCGCTTAAAAGAAAAAAAGGAAGGGGTAGACAGTGGAAGAAAGAGAAAGCTGAGTGATATATAAACTGGTAAATTAAACTGTTAGTAATGTCCAATTAATCTTGGGCTTCTTCTGTGTGTTGCCAAACTTCTTTTCTTAGTCCTGTTACATGTATTCTCTGTTAGTATGTTAGTAATGTTCCTTTGAGATTCTGTTAATAAAAAGGGTCTCTTCTGTGCACATTCAGAACCGCTTCTTTGCGTGCTGGGTACTTTTACTATCGCTGACGTGGAGGAGCTTCCTCTGTTGTCTTCTCCTTCCGGCTTGTTAGATCCTCCTTCGGGTTGTTGTTAATACGCTCAGTTCATGTACTATAAATCCTCTTCTTTTCATGCCATTACCGGAGGTCCCCAATTTTGAGAATGGTATTAATTTCATTTTCGCTTTTATATCCGCTCCCAAACTCTCTATGGGTCCTCCTCGCAATTGTTGACTTATATAAGCGCTTGCCAGGCACTTCTCGCTGTCACAATTCAAACTTTTCCGTTTTACAAAACTCCCGTCGGATTCACAGCCATAAACAGTCCAAACATTCAACAGCCGGCTCTCGCACACAAGCAAACGCCCAGACGGAAGTCCCTCCCTTCTTCTCCGCTCGCTTTTGCCCAGCTCCGACATCTTTTCTTTTTTGTTTACTTTTAGAAAGTTCTTAAAATGTGCTCCAGAGAGACAAGTTTCTCGCTTTCAAATACATCAAAGGAAAACATCACTGTCCGCTCAATCCATTCCCCCCCTCCTTTTCTTTTTCGCTTATACAGATGGAGGATTAACCTC
>NW_015176216.1:467-5725 GCF_001447785.1 Gekko japonicus | reverse complement strand
TATTTGGAAGGTTTGAGAGATTAGATTTGACTCACAATTGTTTTAGAGAGTTCTTTTTTTGCATTGTTATTAATTGCCCAGTTTTATGCCACTGTTTTAAGGGTCTATTCTCTGTTTTTTAAAAGATATTTTAGATCTCTGCCTGGACTTTTAACTCTAATGCTGTTTTAATTGCTTTTTTATTAGTGTCATTTTTGCGTCAGTTTTAGACTATTGTGATGCTTAGCATTTTAATTGGTTTGTTGTAACTGCTTTGTGGATATTTTAATGGCAAGGCAGGGTAGAAATGTTTCAAATAAAGAAGTAGATCTAGTGAATGGTGAGGCAGGAAGTCTGAATTGGGGAACCAGAGTCACTGGACTTACTGAAAAGGTTGCACCAAGTGAACAGGTGTTGCTACGCACTTCATTACCGAAAAATGGATGCATATGATCTTGTAATATATAAGTCTGCAAGGAATTGCTGGTGTTTGCTTTATTTCTATTTTCCATCTGGACTCTGCTCTGAATAAATCTGACCATTTATAACAATTAATGTCTGTATATTGATAAGTATATATTGATCTCCCTCCCATAATGAGGGAATCTAATCCGAATTTCTCCTTTCTCAGATTCTGACGTTGAACTGCTGGAATCACTTGAAGAATTACCCGATTCTTCCTCATTGGGTTCCTCTCCTTCTTCCAGATTAGGGTCCTCGTCTTTATCTGTGCCCAATTGTTTTTTCAAAACGTTTTTGGTTTTTTGGACAGAATCAATTTTAACTGTAGGTTATGGCTTTGTCTTCTAGGACAAGAATTAAATCTTTATACTGTCATCTTCATTTCATGATCTTAAATAGAATGTCTTTCAGAATTTTAATTTCTTCTTCGTTGATTTTGTGTTTTACCCACAGTAGCTTTTAAAACATTGTCTATCTTTGTTCTCTTGGGCTTATGGTTAACATTATGGTAGGGGTTAGGGTTTGGGCTTAGGGTTAGGATTAGGGTCAGGGTGAGGGTTAGGTTTAGGGTTAGGGATATGGTAAGTGCTAGGTTTAGGGTGAGGTTTAGGGTGAGGATTAGGTTTAGGGTAAGGATTAGGGTTAGGTTTGGGGTTAGGGTTACGGATAGAGTTAGTGTTAGTGTTAGGGTTTGGGATAGGGTTAGGGCAAGGGCTAGGGCTAGGTTTAGGGTAAGGTTTAGTGTTAGCATTAGGGCTAGAGCCAGGGTTAGGGTTAGGGTTAGTCTAACCCTAACCCTAACCCTAAAACTTAACCTCACGCTAAACCTAAACCTAACCCTAAACAGTAAAATTAACCCTAACCCTAACCCTAACCGTAGCCCTAACCCTTACCCTAACACTAACCCTAGCCCTAGCCCTAACCTTAACCCTACCCTAACCCTAAACCTAGCCCTAACACTAACCCTAACCCTAGCCCTAGCCCTATCCCTAACCCTATCCCTATCCCTATCCCTAACCCTAACCCTAACCCTCACCCAAAACCTAACCCTAGCCCGAACCTTAACCTTAACCCTAGCCAGAACCCTAACCCAAAGATTAACCCTAACACTAACCCTTACCCTAACCCCAACCCTAAACCTAACCCTCACCCCAGCCCTAGCCCTAACCCTATCCCTAGGACTAGCCCTAACCCTAATCCTAGCCCTAACCCTAACCCTAGCCCTAGCTCTAACCCTAAACCTAATACTAACCCTAAACCTAACCCTAATCCTATACCTACCCCTACCCCTAAAACTAACCCCAACCCTAGCCCTAGCCCTAACCCTAACCCTAACTTTAAACCTAGCTCTAACCCCAACACTAAATTTAACCCTCACCCTAAACCTCACCCTAAACCTAACCCTAACGCTTACCCTAGCCCTAGCCCTAGCGCTAAACCTAACCCTAACATTAACCCTAAACCTAACCCTAACCCTAAACCTAACCCTAATCCTAACCCTAACAATAAACCTAACCCTAGCCCTAACCTTAACCCTAAACCTAGCTCTAGCCCTATCCCTAACCCTCCCTCTAAACCTAACCCGAACCCTAGCCCAAACCCTAACCCTAGCCCTAGCCCTAACCCCAACCCCAACCCTAACCCTCCCTCTAAACCTAACCCCAACCCTAGCCCAAACCCTAACCCTAGCCCTAGCCCTAACCTGAACCTGAACCCGAACCCTAACCCTAGTTATAACCCTAGCCCTAACCCTAACCCTAAACCCAAAATTAACCCTAAACCTATCCCTAACCCTAACCTTATCCCTATCCCTAACCCGAACCTGAACGCTAACCCGAACCTGAACCCTACCCTAGCCCTAACCCTAGCCCTAACCCTAACCCTAAACCCAAAACGAACCCTAACCCTAAACCTAACCCTAACCCTAACCCTAAATCCTTATCTTAACCCTAACAGTAGCCGCTAGGGTTAGGGATAGGGTTAGAATACGGTTTGGGTTCAGGTTAGGGTGAGGGTTAAGGCTAGAGCTAGGGCTAGGGTTAGGGCTAGCGCTAGGGCTAGGGTTAGAGTTAGAATAGGGTTAGGGGTAGGGCTAGCATTAGGGTTTGGGTTACCGCTAGGGCTAGGGCGATGGCTAGGGTTAGGGTTAGGATACGGTTAGGGTTAGTGTTATGGCTAGGACTAAGGCTACCATTAGGGTTAGGGCTAGGGCTAGAGTTAGGGCTTGGGTTAGGGTTAGGATACGGTTTGGGTTAGGGTTAGAATTAGGGTTAAGGTTAGGATTAGGGTTAGAATTAGGGTTAGGGCCAGGGTTAGGTATAGGGCTAGAGTTAGTGTTAATGTTAGGGCTAAGGCTAGCGTAAGTGTTAGGGTTGGGGTAGGGTTAGGGTTACGGTTAGAGCTATTGTTAGGCTAGGGCTAACGCTAGGGATAGGGTTAGGATAGGATTACGGTTAGGGGTAGGGGTAGGGTAGTGCTAGTGCTAGTGCTAGGGCTAGGGTGAGGGTGAGGGTGAAGGATAGGGATAGGGTTAGGATAAGGGTTGTGGTTAGGGGTAGGGTTGCGGTTAGGGTTAGGGCTAGAGCTAGCGCTAGGGTTAGGGTTAGGGCAAGGGCTAGGGTTAGGATACGGTTTGGGTTAGGGTTAGGGTTACAGTTAGGGTTTGGGTTAGGGCTAGGGTTAGGTCTAGGGCTTAGGTTAGGGCTAGGGTTAGGGTAAGGGATAGGGAGAAGGCTAGTGTTAGGGTTAGAGTTGGGGTTAGGGGTAGGGTTGGGTTTAGGGCTAGGCCTAGAGCTAGCACTAGGGTTTGGGTTAGGGTTAGGGTTAGGGCTAGGGTTAGAGTTAGGGTTAGGGTTAGGTTTACGGCTAGGGTTAGGGATAGGGATAGGGTTAGGTTTAGGGTTAGGGTTGGGGATAGAGCTAGGGTTAGGGCTAGGCTAGGGTTAGGGTTAGGGTTAGGGTTAGGCTAAGGTGAGTGTAAGGGTTAGGGTTTGTGGTGAGGGTTATGGCTATCGCTAGGGCTAGGGTTAGGGTGAGGGCTCGGGCTAGGGTGAGGGTTAGGGTTAGGGTTTTGATAGCGTTGGAGCTATTGTTAGGGTTAGGGTTAGGGCTATGGCTAGCGCTATGGAGGGTTATTATAGGATTGGGGTTAGTGATAGGGATAGGATTAGGGTTTGGGCTAGGGTTAGGGCTAGGGTTATGGCTAGGGTTAGGGCTAGGGTTAGGTTACGATTGAGGTTGGGGTTAGGTTTAGGGTTAAGGCTAGGGCTAGGGTTAGGGCTATCGCTAGGGCTAGGGTTGGGGTTTGGGTTAGGGCTAGTTTTTGGGTTTTGGGCTAGCTCTAGGGTTAGGGTTATGGTTACAATAGGATTAGGGTTAGGGCTATAGCTAGCGTTAGGGTTTGGGTTAGGGTTAGGGCTAGGGTTAGAGTTAGGGTTAGGGCTAGGGCTAGGGTTTGGGCTAGGCCTAGGGTTAGGGTTAGGGTTAGGTTTAGGGCTAGGGATAGGGTTAGGGCTGGGGTTAGATTTAGAGTTAGGGCTAAGGTTAGTGTTAGGGTTGGGGATAGAGCTAGGGTAGGGTGAGGGTTAGGGTTAGGGCTAGGGCTAAGGTGAGTGTAAGGGTTAGGGTTTGTGGTGAGTGTTAGGGCTATCGCTAGGGCTAGGGTTAGGGTTAGGGCTAGGGCTAGGGTTACGGTTAGGTTTACGGCTAGTGTTAGGGTGAGGGCTAGGGTTAGGGTTAGGGCGAGGATTAGGGTTAGGGTTTTGATAGGGTTGGGGCTATTTTAAGAGTTAGAGTTAGGGCTATGGCTAGCCCTAGGGAGGGTTATTATAGGGTAAGGGATAGGGATAGGGATAGGGTTAGGTCTAGGGTTAGGGTTTGGGCTAGCTTGAGGGTTAGGGTTAGGGCTAGGGATAGGATACGGTTAAGGTTTGGGTTTGGTTTAGGGTTAAGGGTAGGGCTTGGGTTAGGGCTATCGCTAGGGTTGGGGTTTGGGTTAGGGCTAGTTTTTGGGGTTTGGGCTAGCTCTAGGGTTAGGGTTATGGTTACAATAGGATTAGGGTTAGAGCTATAGCTAGCATTAGGGTTAGGGTGAGGGTTAGGTCTAGGGTTAGGGTTAGGGCTGCGGTTAGTGTTTGGGTTAGGGGGAGGCTTAGGGTGAGGGTTAGGGTAAGGGCTAGGGCTTGTTGTAGGGTTAGGGTTGGGGCTAGGGCTAAGGGTTAGGGTTAGGGTTAGGATTAGGGCTAGGGCTAGGGCTAGGGCTAGGGTTAGGGTGAGGGTTAGGGCTAAGGTTAGGGCTAGACCATCCTCGAACATGTCCTGTATATCTTTCTTAATGCTCTTTGATGGGTTAATTTTCTTTGGTCTTTTGGTAATGAGCTGTATTATTCAGACAGCATTTATAGTTTAAAACCCAAGTCTACCTTCAATCCAGCTACTAAAAATCCTAGACTTGTAGCTTTTCAGGAATTGTTTTTAGAGGAAATACAGAATTTGAAACCGAAAACTTTACCAGGTTGGCATAATTTGAGTAGGATGGAACATCAAGCCTGAAAACAGTTAGAGCACAGAAAAGACATTATCATCAAACCAGCTGATAAGGGAGGGGCGGTGGTTGTCTGGGGCAGAGAGGACTATATTACTGAAGTCCATAAACTGAATAATACAGCTCATTACCAAAAGACCTAGGAAAACCCATCAAAGAGCATTAAGAAAGAAATACAGGACATGTTAGAGGAAGGTCTAGCAGAAGGTTAGATTGATAAAACTAGACATGACTACCTCCGGAATTCAGAAGAAAGGGTGCCACAATTTTCCCT
>NW_015176216.1:0-256 GCF_001447785.1 Gekko japonicus | reverse complement strand
CGAAAGCAATGGTATCACCAGCCAAGTTTGGAGTCAGGCTGAATTAGCCTACAATACTGGTAGCTTGAGAAGACAAGAGTCACTGGAAAAGACAATAATGCTAAGAAAAGAGGAAGGCAGCAGGAAAAGAGGAAAACCCAGCAAGACATGCACTCAAATTAAAGGAAGCCACAGCCCTCAGTCTGCAAGACCTGAGTGAGGCTGATAATGATACGATGTCTTGGAGTACATTGATTCATATGGTTGCCATGAGTTT
>NW_015176215.1:9041-11317 GCF_001447785.1 Gekko japonicus | reverse complement strand
GAATATTCTTCTGAGTCAAAATAGAGTTTTGAGTCCTGTTCCCTGAAAGGAAGCTGTGGGCGTGCGGAGATCTGCAGGGAAGGGAGGCCAAGGAGAGCCAGGAGAGTCTGCTGACTGCTGGCAAGGAAAGACCCCTTGTAGGCCCTGGAGAAAGGGGCTGCCTGTTGGTTGGGAGTTTGGTGTGGCTTTGAAAGACATGCCAAGTGGCAAACCTTTTGGGGGTGGTGGATTAAATGAATGCTGGGTGCATATTTAGATCCGAGCTAGCAGTTCTCTGCTGAAGGACAAAATGTGTATTAGAGAAATGTGAGGTCTCTTTCTCCTTGATTTACTGTATTTTACTATGTGATTTCCTGTAAGTATTTTTTGCGCTCCGGCGAGGGCTCGAGTGGCTCTCAGCAAAGCCGGAAGAGTCTGCCTTCGCTGCCCTTCTCTGAACTCTGCAGAGGCTTTAATTTTCTAAACTCTCTTGCAGGCTGTAATTTTCTATCCCGCGGCCTGTTTTTAGAGTAAACAGATCTTTTTAGGTCCTAAGCAAAAATCTTCTCTAGTCTGGACGGCTTCCTGTGGTTTCCAAAGCCACATTACCAGGAACATGAAGAAATCTTGGTCGGGCTTGACACTTTCCCGAACTTGCCAAGAATGCTGTTGCTGGAAGGGAACGACTCCCCTTCATCTCCCCCTAGTTAGATGCTCAGAAAACAAAACAAAAAAGGGAACCTGACAATTTTACTTCGCTAGTTGACGTCTAAAAACGGAGGTGGTTGGCAACCACACTTTTTGAGCTGGAAACCCCCCCCCCCCCGGGAGCCCTAGCAGCTTGGCTCCAGCGTGAGCCTGGCTCTTGAGGCCAAACCGTGGGAGGGTTAAGAGTTGCCAGGAAACTTTTTGTTTTTTTTTAAAGCAAGTGTAACCTCCTCCCCTGATTGGCTGCCCTATCTGGGCTAGACCATGATGCAGCTTTCCCTGTTGACACTGACTTTGCTTTTGCTTTTTGCAGACTCTGGGGTATTTCTCATCTATAACAGTGAGCTGCCCGGCTGCTTGGAGACAAAAGATTCCCTAGTGAAGATTTCCAAGGCCTGTAACTCCAGCGCTCCATCTCAGAAATGGAAATGGGTTTCTCGGAGCCGGCTTTTCAACATCGGGGCCATGCAGTGCTTGGGTGTCTCCTTGAAGTCTGCCAACACCAGCACAGCGACGACCCACACCCTGGCCACCTACGAGTGTGACCAGGAGTCTGTCAACATGCGGTGGAACTGCCGGGTCCTCGGGGACCAGCTCTCTCAGTACTTGAACGCCCGGCTGGGAAACTGGTCGCTGGCCTCGGCGGAGAGGGGTGACCAGGCGCGCAGAGGCCAGTGGAAAGTGTACGGCCCAGAAGACGACCTGTGCTCCAAGCCGTATTCTGGTAAAGCCTGCAGGAGTGGAGTGGAGTCCGGCCATTCTTGGATATGGCCAAGCACGCCCCACAGATTTACAGTGCAACTGTATAACTTAATGTGGTGTTCAGGCAACCTCGGAAGCCTTCGCTTAAAAACAGTGGCCACTGGCCCTCGTGAGAACTTGAGAATGTTAGAATCACCTTTCTAGATCTAGTCTGGCATGTGGGTAGTGGTAAATGTTCCCTCTAAGCTGTGGAATCTTGTGAGTAGAAATTCTACTTTGTGAGCTACCGGCATTAAAGTTGTGAGCGAGCGACTTGGCTACTGTATAAATTAGTTTGCTCCGGAGCCCTCCTTCCTGAGCCAAGACAAAAATGTGTGAGCCAGAGGCTAAAAAATGGTGAGCTAGCTCACACTAACTCAGCTTAGAGGGAACACTGGTAGTGGCCAGCAAGGAATATGGCATACCATGCACCTCACCAGCTGAACTGTGGCTAGGCTGGGCACACTATGCCCATGTTTTTCCTCTTAGGCTGAAACTATGCGCTGCTGTGCCTGTGTTCGTCCTCACCAGCTGCACCGCACCAGAACATGGTGAAGCCAGGTGCCACTCTTCGCTGGCCTCACTCAGTGCACTGGGGCTGGAAAGGAGTTTGTGTGCTGCTGGCATAGAGTTAAACCAAGCACCTGCAGTGTCTATGCTCCTCTTTGCCAGCCTGAATAGGAAGGAGCATAAGCACAGTGGCTCCCAGCTTCGTAGGGTTCCACTGCTACCTGTACTCACCAGCCCCTCTTCTGGGGTAAGCGGGGCTTTTATATATATATATATATATATATATCTCCTGAACTGCACTGCTATCTACCAATATGTCTGGTACAAACATGAACTGT
>NW_015176215.1:0-1904 GCF_001447785.1 Gekko japonicus | reverse complement strand
GCCTAATATGCTAATGCATTTCTGCTGTTGGGTGTGGCCTATTATGCTAATGAGCTCCTGTTGGGCTTCTTTTTTACAAAAAAAGCCCTGGCAAGACATGTCATCAGTGAAGATGGAATGCATTGTCATCAATGGGATCCCAGTTCTTTAACTGTCTCTGGATTGAACCAGGAATTCTACAATTCAAAAAAGTTTGCCTTTATGGTAAAGACCAATGGGATATTAAAAAGTGGCCTTGCAGCGAGGCTGTACGGTGTCCACGATGGATGCACGTGCCCCCAACCCAAATGGATCACTGGTATTGCCCTCAGCCTGGCCTTTCCCACCAAGCTCTACAATTTTGAGTGGTTTATTACCAAAACACCCCCACAGTTGTCATGACTGAGCAGGAATTTGAATTCAGGTCCCCAGTATGTAAACCCAGTTCTTTGGCAGTGTGATAGAAATCCCCCCTGCCCTTTTCAAAACCAACAACAGAAGCTGGAAAGCCCGTCTTGTGAGAATGCGGCTTCACTATCTCACAACAAATAGTAAATCATTTATTTTTTTGCTTAACATATTTATGTTCCTTGGGGTCCTGAAGGCAACTTATAGTATAGTGTAAAACAACAACTTTTTGTTTTAAAATAGCCAAGATTCCCTGTAGAGAAGAGCAGGAGACATGCGTCGCCAGGGTTGTGGGCAAGCCACCGTGGCAGAAATGGTCCTTTCCTTGGCAGCCACCGGATCCGGCCTTCTTATGGAGAACTTAAGTCAGGGAGTTTGAGAAGGAACAGGAGGATCTTTCAGATACTTGGATCCAGGGCTGGCCCAGCTTATTTTGCACCCTAGGCGAGGATCCCTTCTGGCGCCCCCCCCCCGTGTGCCCACCAATTTTCAAAAATACATGCATTTTAGGAAGAATGAAAAACACAAATAATCAAGAAACATTCAGAGTACGAGGCCGGTTGCATTTTGGCGCCCCTAAGGGCCGGCCCGCTTTAGGCGACCGCCTAGTTCGCCTAGTGAGTGAGCCGGCCCTGCGATCCCAAGTTCCTTCAAGTTTTGTAGGCCAAAACTAGCACTTTGAAATTTGTCCAGAAATAAATGGGTAGCTAGAGAAGCTGGTGAGATGTGTTCAGTTAGTATCTGTAGACAGCATTGTACTGTGTACCAGCTGAGATTTCAAAGAGCGAACATGAGCAGCTCTGTTTAAAACACAGTTACCCATTTTGAAGGTTCATCAGTGAATGGACCAGAAGAGCTGTAGCTGGCATGCCACCTAAAGTGTGCCAAAGGAACTCTGTGCCATGGCTGGCACTTGGATTCCATCTGCAAGGTTGATTCTTATAGTATCCCTAAGCCATGCCACTGAGCCTTAAATTGAGTGTAACACCAGCCAGAAGAAGATGTAGCATCTATTCTTAATTGGTACATCACCAGCCAACTATACCAAAGCCTTTGGTTTGAGCTTCAGATTATTGGCTCCCATCCGAGCTGCAGAACCTGTTCAGACTGTCAAACTCAACTAAGCTGGAAGAAAAGGAGAAGTCACGTTGTGAGCCGTCAGCAGGTTGACGACACCACGCTCCTTGTCTCCGAGTGACCTCCCAAGCATGGAGGCATGCAATAGCGCTGGAGGCAGGCCATAGAATCCCATAAATGCTCACCACCGCCCAGAGCTAGAACTGAAGCCGCGCAGAGCTCAGTGCTCCTGATTCCCATCTCAGACAGCTAGAGTAGAAGGACACCCTTCTGAAGGCTGCTGAGAAATCCAGAAGCATGGCCAGGGTTTCCCTCACCCTTTTGCCCTCCTGGTGAAAGCGGCCTTAGAGAACGACCAGGGCAGTTTCAGTCTCCAGATCTCATCGGAAGCTGCCCTGAAGTGGGCCTAGGCAATCCTGAAACATGCCTTGCCTCTGGCC
>NW_015176214.1:10482-12692 GCF_001447785.1 Gekko japonicus | reverse complement strand
GATGGTGCTCTGAAGCTCTACCCAGGACATCGTACTGACTTCCCTGGGGCTTCTGTGGTTGAACGGGATCCAGGAGGCAGTCCTAGGGGAGTCAGGCAGGCCAGGTGGTGTGAAGTCACCCCGTGGTTGCTGCCAGGGGGCCTAGGGTTGCCAGCTTCCAGGTGGGGCCTGGAGATCCCCCAGAATCACAGCTGAACTCTGGACAACACAGATCCGCTCCCCTGGAGAAAATGGCTGCTTTGGAGGGTGGATTCTCTGGCATCATCAATCCTAAATTGCTGTTGGGCTAGGGTGGGGGAGATTGGCTGAGAGCGAAAAAACTGCAGCTAATCCCTGAAAAGACCGGGTTAAAGTTGGTGGAGTTCTTGGTGACTGAGTTCAGAGCCTTGTGGTTAAGTCAGATCCAACAGGAGTGCTGTAGAAGCAAGTTAAGACCTCTCCACATAATGCTTCCTCCCAACTCAGCCTAGCCCATATAACGGCCCCTTACCTTGATACGGCTGACCTGGCCACCTGGACCCACGCCACGGTGATGTCCAAACTAGACTGCTGTAATGCCCTGTCCATGGGTCTTCCCTCAGAATCCATTCAGAAACTCCAGTTGGTGCAAAATGCCGCGGCTCAGCTATTATCCGGAGTTGGATCGATGGCCCAGGCCCGTCAGGTCTCGGAAGCTAAGTAGAGCAGGCCTTGGGTTGTACACGAATGGGAGACCTCCAAGGAATGCCAGGGTTATTTTGGCCTGTAGGCAGGCAATGGCCGACCACCCCTGAAAACCCTGCAGGCTCACCATAAATCAGCTACGACAGGAAGCAAGGAGTAGGAGTTAACGGACAGTTTTCCCAATGGAGGGGGGGAGTAAGCAGTGGGGTCCCACAAGGATGGGTATTGGGGCCAAATGTATTCAATGTATTGATATCAATCTGGAATGATGGGTGAGGGATGCAGTGGGCAGATCTGCAGACGGAGGAAGATGGGCAGCCGTGTGGGTCTCTGTAGGAGCAGCTGAAAAGAGCAAGAGGCCAGGAGCACCTTTAAGAAGACTAACAGAACTTGTGGGGCAGGGGAGGAGCTTTCCTGAGTCACGGCTGGCTTCTTCCGGTGACAGCCAAGTATTGAAACGTGTCCATGGGCAGGGCTGGCACCCCAGAAATCACTGATCAGCCCTGGTTTGGATAGCTAAGCAGGGCCAACCCTGGCAAGTATTTGGATGGGAGACCTCTGAGGAATGCCAGGGTCGGGAGGCAGAGGCAGGCTCTCAGTCCACATCTCTGAACGTCCTCCATGCCCCGGTAAAAGTTGCCGGAGGCCGCCCTGACTTCCAGGCACGGGGGCACACATACAGAAATATGCAAAAATACTCCCCTCCCCATATGATTCCGAAGCACGGATCCTGGGGGGTTTTTTTTTGCAATGGGTCATCCCACCACCAAGTCACCCATCAAGCCCGTCTTGGCCTCTCCTTGCTGCACAGAAATCACCCGTCCGCGGGTGTCCGAGTCACCCAGTATCCATGATTGATCCACAGATTTCCTCCACCTGGCATGATGTCCAGGGCTTTGTGGCCCTGCCAGGCGGGTCTGGGAGATCTCCCGGAATTCCAGCTCATGTCCAGGCGGCACAAGTCATCGCCAGTCTCCCCCCCCCTCCCAGAAAGGGGCTGCTTTGGGGGGGTGGACTCTATGCAAATATGTCCTGGGGGAGGTCGTTCGCCTCCCCAGAGACCCCGCCCCCTCCAGGCAGGCTCCGCCCCCAATCTCCCGGTATCTCCCGGTCCGGAGCTGGCAACCCCGGTGAGCGTTCGAGGGGGCGGTCCCGCCGCAAGAGTTCCCTCTCCAGGTGGGGAGTCACGGAGGAGGAGGAGGAGGAGGGCCGCGTGTCGGTTTTAGCAAAGAGCCGGATCTCTCTCACCGGGCAGCCCCCCCCCCCCCCCCCCCGCTGATGTTTCGGGTCCTCCTGGCCCCCGGGAGGGGGGGTGCACAAGGGACGGGGGGGGCAGCCTCCAGCCTCCTCTTTCGGAGAAGCGCCGGAGCCTCCTCCTCCTCCTCGGGGAGCGCAGCAGCCGCCCCCCTGCTTGCCGGGTCCCTCCTCCTCCCGAGTAGCCCCATTGAGAGCTGCATTCTAGGGGGGACGCGGATCCTCGGGGGGGGGGGACGGACGGACGGAGACCTTTCCCACCCACCCCCCTGCAGCCCCGGAGGGGTGAAGCC